>NC_079148.1:129869357-130130641 GCF_945859685.1 Eupeodes corollae | reverse complement strand
TACTGCTGGGCGATTCGGCGCTGGCATTCCAAAATGAATGAGCGGCATGTTTGAAATAAGAATACAAATATCCTCAATCATTATTAATGACTCGTTGTATATTTCGGCGGAGAATTCAATATTAAGATTTTGATAAGTAATTCTAGTCCGATGCAAAATATCCTCACTCATTGAGTCTTTATATTTGTTCCACAGAGCAGATGCATCAGACGGAAAACACGTTGTCAATATTATTGAAAATAATTGACGAATTTGTTGTGGAGATGAGCTCAGTGCTGCATCTGCAAGTGTGAGATCCCAATGGTTATCATTCTCCAATAAATGTAACTCACGACACGCATCGAAGAAAGAGTCGTATGAAGTACCATTGACTTTTCGAAAATATTGGAAAGACGTCGGTCCAGGGACGTTAAACCAGTAATAAACGCAAAAAAAACATTCGCGTTGCTTAGGATAAACTGTATATAATTGACCTAAAGTTTTTGTCATAAATATATCAGCAAATCCTGGTACTGGAATGCCTCGTTTCCGCGGTTCCCAATTCTTTGATTGTTTATTCCATGTAAAAAATTTAGGAACATCAGTGTACGTCAACGTCCTTGCGAATTGACCAACAAAGGTTAAAAAATTGAGTAAAAGTTGTTGTTGGAGCCGTCAAAGCCTGTTGTAGTGCAGTTTCTTCTGTAAAGTAAACACGCTGTCCGTTTTCAAGATGCACAGCCAAATGTATAACAGCAGGATCCCTTTCATGTATAGGAAACGTAAAAATGCGCCAAATAGCTTCGTTGCTACTTATGTATCGACCTTTTTGATTACGTGTTATTTCTTCATTGTCGTTAACATTTTGAACAGCAAATATAGCTTTATCACTACCCTTAGGTTTTGCACAGCAATGGCGAATGTAGAACTACCCAGCGATTATCAATATCTACTCTCACACCATTTAACAGACTGCATATGACGCGGGCTACCAGTGTATGATGTTGGGAGAATATATGCGGTACCAATATTGTTGATGTCATTCGTTGCATCTACGTTGCCGATTACGGCGTCACGTAAATGAATGTACTCCCCAGCACGAAGTTTTGCTTGATTAAATTCTATGTATCGTAATCTCTCACTTTCGATTTTTACATACATATCGACAATGCACTGATGGAATAGCTTTCTGCATCGAAGAATACCATTATCTTCAAAAAAACATTGTCCAGCACACCCTTGAACACACACAAAAAATTTCATCAAAATCGGTCCAGTCGTTTAAGAGAAGTTCAGTGACATACACACTCACAGAAAAATTATATATATTAAGATTAAATTTCAGTCTCTAGCTTTTTTTAGTTCGTGAGATATTTAGGGTTGACCAAAATGTTCACCTTTTTTTTAAATGATATGGTAAAGAGTTTAACTATAATTTAATTATCTGTACAGCAAAATGTATTTGAAGTCGATATCTGTACTAGTTTTTGAGCTATAAACGACGAAAAAATTTCCCAAACATACACACGCACGCACATACATCTTTCAAAAAATCTTTTATTTCGACTCTAGGGACCTTGAAACGTCGAGAAAAGTCAAAATTTTCAATTCGACGAACAGTACCCATTACAATAACTTCCTATGAGAAGTTAAAAAACAAGAAAGCCTACAAAAACAACTTAAAATTAATAAGAAATAGATTTCGACTCAAGTGTCTTGAGAACAAGGAAAACTTCTGATTCCAAGCTTTGTCTATCTTGTAGATGATTGAAAATAATGTTTTATGTTAAAAATTTACTTGATCAGAGTGGAAAATCCATAAATTGTTTGATGTTCTAAAGAAGAATATTTATTATATCTTTTTCTTAAATATTAAACAAAAGCTTTCCAAGAAAAATAATTTTTGAATGTAAATATTTAATTTTCCTGAACTAAAATAGAATCAGTAAATATCAATAATCAGAAAAAGTATGTATTTTACTTCAAAACCTAATATTAAAGCTAAAAAAAACATTAAAATATCACTTCCTCTTTAAAAATGTAAACAAATAAAAATAAAATCAAGATGTTTCTGTATAAAGAAGTCTTAAAAAGAAAATGAGAACAACTTGCTGGAAGGCAGTTTTACCCCACTAAAAAACTGATGCCTTATTTATTACTTATTCTAGTGCAGATTTAATCTTAATCACATTCAAATAATTCAAAGCACGCCCCAGCGTCTTCGTCGATGGATTTAGTGTCACGCCGTAAGAATACCTTCAAATATTTGCTTTTATAGTATCTTTTATTATTTTTATTCCCTGCACGACTTATCCTTCACAATAATCCTAATTTACTCTCTACCTGGAGTATATAATATATATTTGCGTATACATTTGAATGAGGACTAATTTCAACTTAAGCTACGCGTACAAATATGTTTGTATACAGATATTTGTTTCTTTTTTTTTCGATGTAATTCATACCTACGTATAGATAGATATTGATTTCGTTGAATAAATTAATTTTCATGTAAGAATTAATCTAACTTAGATATATTTTCCAAAAACTAATCATTCTTTACTTTGTTTTTGACCACATCCAAAAATTAATCAAAATCCTATCAAAAAGTAATTTTCTTCCTATGAAAATATTTTAGTTTAAATATTAATTTTATCGAAAATTATATTCCGGAACAAATTTCTGGCAATGCAATGATTTTGTTTATGCAGACATCGAAGAAATAAAGAAATATAAAAAAGTACGCATACGCCCCAGTGCACCAACACAAAGTTTTTGTATGCATATTTCATCTGTCTCTCTTGTTCGCGTCCGTCGTGTCGTTATAGCCTTTGCCATCAAGTTATCCATGAACATGGTACTCTTATTCTCGCCGCCGCTCAACCTTGTTCGCTTCTAAATTGAAAATTTATAATACAAAAAAGAAGGATCCGTTTATGAGGTAGACACAGAGTACATAATAATAAACACAAAAAGGAAAAAGTAGGCAAAAATAAAAGAAAGAATTATTATTATTAAAAGATAATCAAACAAAGTGAAACTATTTTCATTAAATGCCGCAGGTCATCGAATGAATGAGAAAATAATGTGCGTAAAGAGTATGGAACAAAGTTTTATAAATGATTCATGGTGGAGGGTGCTGGGATATAGAAGAGCTACCATATGGCTGTAACCAATTATCGAAGAGAACTCGTCAAAGGAAAAAACAAACTAATGGCATTCAGATATGTATGGGGAAGTATGTGTTGTGTATGTGTTGAGTTGTTATTGACTCAATGGGATATTGATTGACCCTTAAACTTTTTTTTTCAAAGTATTCTACCCTTTTTTTTAAGTTTTTCCAACGAAAAAAGACTTGAAAAAAAAATATAATTATCGAAAGGGGATACTTTAAATAGGCATAATGTATAGGTTTGGATATAAAAGATACATTGATGGTCTAGAAAAAACAAGTTAAGTATGTTGGTATAGTTTTTCTAATGGGATAGAAGATTTATCAAATTAAAAAATAACAGCGATAAATGTATATAGAATTTAAGAAATGGATATTGTGAATAATTTTGTATGTGAGCTTAATTTTTAAATTTTTCTTTAAGATGTTTGAAATGGTCGAACTGGGAAAACTTTTATACCGACCATAACTCACTTTAGTCTAATACTATTAAAGCAACATTTTTTCAGCGTCTTTCAGTTTTCTAAAAAGAGAGCAATCTACTAGCTCTACGAAAAAGTGCACTAATTTAATAACTATTTAATTTTTTCAATAGTAATTCTCTTTATTGAAAAAGTGCATCGTGTTACGCTTAACTATCATTAAACTTAAGTCTGTAAAAAGGACATATAACTTTGAAGTATAGCTCCAGAAATCTGCTTAAAATGCCATTTTTTGTAACTCTAACCTTGGTAAGTTATTAATAAGGTAGAATAGGTAGTAATATACTTTTTCTAAGGTTTTTAATAGCCCTTATTCAAATGTGACTACAAATCAATTTGAATTTGAGATAGAAGTTCTATGATTTGAAAATACAACTTTTTATAATTCAAAAATAAGCTTATATTAGTATTGTCTAAGGACGCAAGAAAGCAGTGATATTACAACCGTCAAAGATTGTATAAGGAAAGCGGCTCCGGTACTTAAGAAGCACAGTTGAAATGGTGAGTTTAAAGAGTACTGTTTGTTGTAAGACCACGAGTGAGTTTTGGAAGAAAGCGCAAAAAATAAATGGCAAGGTTTATATTATCAATAGAAATCTTGTGAAAATTGTGAATGGCAAAAAATTGCATTATTTCGGACTGCTCAATCATTTCTCTACGAGCAGTGATACGATTCAATTTGTACAACCAGCTTTTAACGAGGAACTTTTAGACAGAACAATCCAGAGGGATGAGGTAAATGCATCCATTAAAGGGTTCAAGGATTGTAAGGCTGCTGGTTCCGATAGAATACCTTCGGAATTCTACAAGTATGGGTCGGACGAGCTGATTAACTAGAGAACGGACATATTTAACAACATCATGGATCAAGGAATGATACCACAGGAATTTAAGGAAGCTCTTATTTTTCCCATCCATACAAAATTTAGTTCAATGGACCCTGCAAACAATAGATTAATTTCTTTCTTGAATGTATCACACAAAATATTTACTGCGGTTTTGCACAGTCGATTTAGAACATGGATTGACTCATACAAGCTATTGAGGGAATTTCAAGCTGAAATTAGATTAGGATATTCTACGTAGTGTCGCTGATTTCTTTTTGGACCGAAACAAGAAACTATATGTTTTGTTCGTTGATTTTAAGGCAGCTTTCGACACAATAGACCGAAATGCTTTGATGTATAAGTTGTATAGAATGGGGATGTCTTATAAGTTTGTATGGGATGGAGAAAACGTTGCCGATTGGTTTGAAACAATGACAGGTGTGAGGCAAGGTTGTATGTTAAGTCCAAGCTTATTTGCACTTTTTATTGACGATATCACCGATTGTTTGCCGGGAGGAGTGGAATAATGCTGGAACTATCATCAAGGTCCTTCTTTTTGCGGATGACATAGTGTTGTTTGCGTACTTACCACAATCGCTGCAGCTAATCATTAATAAACTTAGTTGTTAGTCTAGAGAAGTCGAAGATTATGGTTTTTCGGAAAGGTGAAGGAAGAGTAGGTGGGCAAGAGCGGTGGACATTTAACAATGAGAGAATCGAAGTCAAACGAATACAAATATTTAGGGATCATTATCACAAAAAATAACAAAATGGAAAGACATCTCACAGAAAAACTACAAAAAGCCAACAATACAATTAATATTGCTTGGAGTAACATCTTAACCAATGAACATATAGCTCACAGCAGTAAAGTATTTGAATTAGTAGCTGAGTCAACATTGATGTATGCAGCCCAAGTGTGGGGTAGTAAAAAATATGATACCGCAGAAAAACTTCTCCGATTTTATATCAAAAGAATATTTCGACTACCACCTAATACTCCAAACTACATGCTTATGGTGGAAACCGGTATATCGCCACTATTTATTGAAACCCTTAAATCTCAAGTTGACTACATTATGTAATGTCCTGATAAGCGTCTGCCTAAAAAAGCAGCACTTCAGGCGATAAATAGCAAATCAAGTTGGGTTAGAGATTGGATAAAGCTAACGGAAGAACCTAATATAGATCTTGCACCTGATGATTACTTAATGTGGAAACCCTCTCTGTATCAGCTAATTTCTATTATAGATGATCGATAAAGATGTGAGTTTGCAGCTGAAGCAGAAGAACCCATCTACAGAAACACATATAGCAAGCTAAATTACAATCTAAACCACAACAACTACTTCCGTGATGACTACACGACAGATCAAATATCAATGATATTTAGATTAAGAGGTGAACTCCTTAATCTTAACTTCATTCCGCACCGGGAGTTGTGTAACATTCTTCTTTTGGTATCACTATTAAATTTTTTTTTTCCAAATACAGAGCTTCCAACAAATTTTTGATATTAAAGAAGTTTGTATTTTAGACCTTTTTTTACATCTGCAGCTTTATGATCTGAACAACAGAATTTCAATCTTTAGGATTTTGAAATGATTGTGAAGCATTGGCATAGACATGGTCACAAAGAAAAAATTCTGAAAGTGTTAAATCACAAAATTTTGTTGGCCAATAGCGAGCACTTCTTGACTTGAAAATAAAACAACACGATCTTGAAATTTACTAATGTTTTGTTAACTGTATTGCAAGTAGCTTCATTTATGTAGTGAAAACTTCCCAAATATAGAGCTAGTCAGAACAAAAAATTATAAACAAATAATTTCAATCCATCAAATGTGGCTTTTCAAAGTTTTTTTTAGTATTAATTTTGAAAATAAGAAAATAAATTATGTTTAGAATAAGATTGGCTAAATTGCTGAATTTCCTTTAAAAATAAAAAGTGTGCCAAATAATATCTCTCAACAAAAAATTTAACAAAACAATTAAATACATAAATAAAGTGGCGCATTGGTCCGCTGAGAACTAGGGCCTAGTAATTTAAAACTCTCAACCATTCATGTGTGCAATTAATGTTGTCAGGAATGGAAGGAACTAGGGATGTTGCGAATATTCGCATCCGCATCCGCAATTGCGGATTATTCGCATTAATTCCAACATCAGCTCCACATCCGCATAAACTGATGCGGAGTTTGTTGCGGATGCGGATGTTTTTTAACGCTTTTTCCAAATTTGAAAAATAGCAACAGCAGGGCATACTATACCATGATCAATAAAAACGACACTTTCACCCTTAGTAAAAATTTTAAATTAAAAAATCTCGTTCCCAAGTAGGCGATGAGAAAAGCAACAACAAGTCATATGCAATGGTCACAGATTTGAGGATATAAAAGCTCTTGCTATAAATGTCGCCACCAACAAAAAGCAGCATCTGGATCTATTTTAATTTAAATAAAAATGATCCTGACAATCCGAATCCAAAATATGTCGTAAAACATACTCACGAAAAGGACGCACGACTTTTTCGTTGAAAAACTACTGAAATCAAAGCTCCCAGAAGAGTTTGTTTTATTTAAGAGCGCCAACAATGAAAATCTTTAAAAAAAAGAAAAGAAAAAGAATATGCAGGTATGATATTTTTCGCTTCAGAAGAGATATGGAAATGATGCTAGATTCATCAACTAAAGACGAAGGTGAAGGAGAATCTCACTAATCACGAAGCACTTCTCCGAATTGAGTTAGCATGTTACCGAAATAAAAAAAAGACTAGAATTGTATAATAATCCACTTCATTGGTGGAAAGCCCATTAAACAGACTCTTTTAAAGACTCTCCAAAGTTACCCTGAGGTATTTATCATTCCACCAGCAGTGTTCCCAGCGAACAACTATTGAGCGGAGCTGGATTAATAAACGATCCACCAAGAAACAAATTACAGTCTGAGAAAGCTGCAATCTTGCTTTTTTTCCTTTATTAACGGACTTAAAATTGTTTTTATGTAATACATTCTAAAATCCGCATCCGCTGATATGAGTCTCAAAAAATCCGCATCCGCACCCGCCTCCGCGAATGTCAACCCTGGAAGGAACCAACAGAAGAATCCATTCAAGAGTAATTCTTGTCATGAAAAAGTGCTTTCTCAAAACTAGCCGTTCGGATTCGGCCTTAAATTGTAGGTCCCTTCCATTTCTGACAACAGTACTCGCACACAGGAATGGTTGAGAGTTGTAAGTCACTAGGCCCTGGTTCACAACAGACTGTTGCGCCACCCCATTTTATTTGATTTTTGACAGTCCAACGCACTAACCGTGTTGGTTAGTACTAATAATTAGGTACTAATAATAAGATGGTCAAAGTAATTTAGAACTGCAAAATTAACCTTTTTAGATTTACAACTTCTAAGATTTAATAACACTTGTTAATAAGGTCCTGTAGCTGGATTTTTTAAGGATTTTGATAGCCTTAGTTCGAATCTGACTTTAATTTCAGTTAATATGTCAAGGGATACAACCTTTAATAATTTGAAAAAAAATTGTATAAGGTTTCTTGAGGCTCATATCAAGCTTTTAATGTACTACTTTTTTCTAACTCGAAAAATACTTGGTTGTCTATTTAGGTTAGAAAAAAACAAATTATTTTTTTTTTCAAATGTTTTAATGTACAAGAAAGTAGTTTTCTTCAATACAATTTTTGATGATTTTAAAATCTTAAATTCCTTTTTTCAATATTCTGTTTAAATACTTTTTCCATTTATGCTTATGCTATGACGCACGGTTTTTAACACAGCAACGCTTGCTGGTATTTTGTTATTACGATTTTGTTGTCTTTAGGTTATAATATAAAGCCCTAAAATTATATTGAAAAAAAAAATATTAAAGTAAGGTTAAAAGCGGGTATTTCTAAAATTGAGCATATTTAATTTAAACCGGAGTTCAGATTCGGAATCAGCACCGAAAATTAACTCTAAAACAAATTATTCACAACCTTAAGATAAATCGTTAGGTAAAAAAGTTCTTAAGACAAAAAATTGCATTTTAGGTTTTTGATTTAGAACACAGCATTTGTTACCTCTTTTGTTTAATACTAACAATTTAAGTCTTGAAAATAGTAATTAACTAATTCAGACTTAAGACAATATGAGAAAAAACTCATGTATATTTTTATATTAACGTCTTAATTTCATTGAACCTATGTGAATAGTTTCTAACTTTTTGTCCATAAGTCATATGAGAATCAACGAAAACTAAGTAAGATACTAAAATGATGTAAACTATGTTTAACGTATACAAATTTGGGTTTTGTGAAGTCATCTTAAAATATTTCATTAATAAGGACGTTTCATTTTACTCTAGCCTTAATTATGTACTGTTTGCATTTTCACACATGCAAATTTCAAAAACGTAAACTTAGAGAGTAATTAAAATTTAATATTCCAATTCAGGACTATAATTCCTTATTTGTTTGTATTGTATAAGAGAGAACAAACTTCTTTTGCTGACCAATGAAGTTCTTTAATTTTGTTTAAGTACGCTTAGAAAAATATAATTTATTGAAAGGCTATAGGGCATTATTAAATAAAATAAAAAAGAAATTACAAAAGAAAAACTTCAAGTCTTCCTAAAGTTCCATTTTGGATGAAATTTTTCTTTTGGTATCACTATTAAACTTGATCTTTTAATGAGCAATATTCTTCCAAGCACGGAGTTCTAAAATGAGGTTTGAATTTGAAGTTAAAAAAATTGATATTTTTAAAAAATAAATGAGTATAAATTTATTTCATTAAAAAGATTAAGTTAATGCCAATAATAACGAAAAACAATATCAGTTAAATTGCAGCCATATCATTTTCAATGACAATTTTCTCCATCTTCTGCTGTATATTTTGATCAATATAAGCAACTGTGTCTTCATGGCTTCAATACAAACAATTTTGAAGATGTTAAATCGCAAGATTTCAACGTGAGCACTATTTTTTTGCGTAGCATTATTTTTATAGTGAATTTTAAAGCTACCAGTGCTTTTTTGAAGTGTGCAATTTAAAAGCAAAAGCAGTGTACAACTGTCGAAAAATGGCAACTTAAAGTGAAAAGTAAAACCTTCTCAAATAAAGGGTTATTCAATAACTCTTTATTTATTGGAAAACCCTATTAACAATATAAGCAGACCATTTGAATGAATTTTATTCCTCTGTTGCTAATAGATTTTTTATTCAGAATTCGGATCTTTAAAGTTGCCAAAGTTTTCCACTAGGAACTAATTTTGGGGAACGTCAATAATATGGCTGTTAAAAAAAAAACATTTCTTAGAGTCTTTTTTCAAAAGTATTGAAAATTAGTTTGTGAAAATAACAAATGTCTCAATTTTTAAAACCGTCTTAATTCACTTAATGAATAATACAAATAATGTTTTCAGTCAGTTTGACTATTTAAAAAACATGCCGAGTTTTGTTCAACTCTCCGCTTTTAATTGCATGGTAACCTATATTTTCTTTAAAAATACGAAGTAAACCAAATAATATCCGTCAGCAAAAATGTTTAACACAACAATTTAATAAATCCCGGTAAAACTTAAATGTACATTGAGGTTTAAAATGATCCAACTTAAGAGCTTCGAAATTGACACTATTCTTTTTCCTGTTATCAACACTTTAAATTTTCCACAAAATCAATCAAAAAATTCATGTGCTGTGTAGTGTAAAAACTTAAATACATCATACAGACATTTTTTATTCATATTGTGTTATTTGTTAAGTTTAAATATCTTTACTCTTTAATATGTGGAAATTAAATTAATTATTAGTTTGTTTTTTCTTGTATTTATATTTAAAGAAAATTACACATTCCATATTAAATATTATTATGTGTATTTAAATAAAAAAAAAGTCACCATAACTGTGGTTGTTGATTTTTTTTCTGATTTCCATGATAACCATAATAAATCTGTTTACTAATAATTCTTTAATTCAATATTTATTCGTTATTGGAAAGAGTTGATACCACAATTGTTTTTAATTAAAAATTTCAACTGAAAAACAAATTCAACAGAGAAGTAAATATGAATTTTATTGCCTTAAATTGTATATACGAGTATAATTAACAGTATTTATTTAAAAATATTTTAAAGTTAAGTGAAGGTGAAAGTCACAGTTGGATTTTAAGTTATACATGTTTCATTTGCATTTTATTTTAAATTTCCAATAGGAAGTTATTGTAATCGGTCCGATTTGTCGAACTGAATGTTTTTACATTTCTCGACGTTTCAGGGTCTCTACAGTCGAAATAAATGGTTTTTAGAGAGATCTCTGTGCGTGCGTGTCTAGGAACGTTTGTGCATCTGTACACTCTCGAGATTTTTTCGCCGTCCACAGCTGCAGAGTTTTAGTTTTTGTAAAAAAACTGTCAATTCGATTTTTTTTCAAAATTTTGCTAAATGTTGACGACAATATATTTTGAAAAAAAAGTAGTTTAAATCCATTATCTACAATTTTTGAAAAGATATTTGAGTCGAAAATTAATTTTTACCAACTTTTATACATTTTTTTTAAGTTTTTATTTTTTGTAATAAAAACTGTCAATTCGATTTTTCTCAAAATTTGTCCTAATGTTGAAAACAATATTTCTTATAAGTAAAAGTTAGTAAGAAGTTATTATCTCAAATTTTTGAATAGATATTTGAGTCGAATGGTAGACATGTGCATTCAAGAGGACACAAGCTCCCACAGGTTTTTCTCAAAACCAACCTCTGTCTATCAACTCCTACTCTCAACTCGCCGCGGTGAACATCGGGTGCCTAGTACCTCAACTGGAGATTGAGTTCCAACCCCAGTGGAAAGTTGTTGAGGGCAGCAAACGAGAGAGGGGGAGAGGTATTTCCAATAAGGCACCTCTCCTTATCCAGGCGGCAGCGGACGAGTTCTCGAGATGGAATCAACGGTGGCGTCTACAGTTCCAGTAAGGTTGAACTACTTAGTGAACTCCTTATAACTCCCAGGCCTGTAAGGAGCGGTTTATCCGGCTCCCCTTCCTTGGAGTTATACTAAGGATCTGGCCCTCCAGCTTGGGCGTTGTGCCGTAGCTACGCGTAGGGGTGACTTCCTGGCCACGTAAAAAATACCTTTAGTTGCAAAGCACCAACAAGCCTCGGATACGGACGGATGCACTGTTGACAACCCACGCAAAAAAAATAAGGACAACGAACAGATATTACCGCCATCCAAGAAGTGCGATGGGATGCACCGGGCAAACGCAAACTAAAAGACTACGATACGGTGACTGCCACCGAGAACAAAGACAGCGTCTATTTGGGTGTGGATTCGTTGTTGGAACTAGACTCAGGCAAAAAGTCCTGATTTTCAACAATGTGAGCGAGTGCATCACGACAATCTGCATCAAGGCTAAATTCGCCAACATAAGCCTAATATGCGCGCATGCCCCAACAGAGGAGAAACATAAAGACACCAAAGACATATTCTTCGAGCTCTTGGACAAGACATATGAGCAGTGCCCTGGCAGGAGATTTTAATGTCAAGCTAGGAAGAGAAGATATTTTTGGTGGCATAATCGGGAAAAACAGCTTGCACGACACCACCTCCGACAACGGATTGAGGCTGGTCGATTTCGCTGCGGGGCGAGAAGTTATGGTAGCTAGTACGCAGTTCACGCATCTTAATATCCACAAGGGGATATGGAAATCTCCTAATCAATCAACCGTCAACCAGATTGAACACATTGCAATTGACGCACGAAACTTTTCCAGTATACAGGATATCCGAACATTCCGAGATGCCAACATTGACTCGGATCACTACCTCGTTGTTGCCAAGGTACGGCTACGGATATCCCGATCCAAGCCAAAACAAGGATGTACTGTGAAGATTCAACGTAAGACGGCTACAATCGCAAGCGGCACCGCCATGTCCTTTTCCAATTGAGTCACTCCTTACCTCTTAAAAGTTCTATGCTGCCTGCATTAAGAATTGAAAACCAGTGGCAACATTGCCTTGCAGCTATCGGGGATGCCGCCTCTGAAGTGCTTGGTTTCACACGGCCACCACAGGGAAACCCTTAGTTTGACGACGAATGCCAGCAAGGTCACGCAGCGAAATAAGAGTCGTACAAAACGGCATTGCACAAAAGGACTAGAGCTGCTCGCGAGCTCTACGAGCAGAAGAGGAGAGAGGAACACCGGCTTCTTAGATGGAAAAAAACAGAGCATGAGAAGCGTGCGATCGGGGAGATAGAGGGATGTCACAACAGGAATGAGGCTCGTTAATTTTACCAAAAGGTAAAAAAAAACCTCCCAAGGGTACCAGCCACGAACCAAAGCCTGTAAACCCGATCAGGGGAACATCGTAGTAGAACCGCAGTCGATGCTGAGAATATGGAACGATCACTTCTCCAAATTATATAACGGCGATGACGAACCAAATTCCGCTCTAAGGGAGATAGAACCACTCAACCTCGGCTACGCAGATCAACAATTCCGCCTACCCGACCTTGACAAAGTGACGATAGCTATATCTTAACTTAAGTCAAACAAAGCTGCTGGAGCTGACGGCATCGCTGCTGAACTATTCAAAGCAGCAGGCGATGACTTGATAGGGAGCATGCACCAACTCATCTGCAAAATATGGTCGGAAGAAAGCATGCCCGATGAGTGGAATCTCAGCATAGTGTGCCCGATACATAAGAAAGGAGACCCTCTAAACTGCGCCAACTACAGAGGCATCAGTCTCCTTAACATTACGTATAAGATCCTCTCTGCCGTATTATGTGAACGTCTGAAGCCATTCGTCAACAACCTGATTGGTCCTTATCAGTGTGGCTTCAGACCAGGAAAGTCCACTATCGACCGAATATTCACACTACGGCAGATCTTGGAAAAAACTCAGGAGCTTCAAATTGTTACCCACCATCTCCTTATCGATTTTAAAGCCGCGTATGACAGTTTCTATAGGGAAGAGCTCTACCTAACAATAGCTAGTTTTGGCATCCCTGTCAAACTTATCCGTTTGTGCAGAATGACGATGGAGAATGCACGCTGCTCTGTCAAGGTCGGAAAAGATCTTACCGATGCATTTCAAGTCAAAAAAGGTTTTAGACAAGGCGATGCACTGTCATGCGACTTCTTCAACATCGCTCTGGAAAGAATTGTGCAAAATTCAACCATTACCACTAGAAGCACAATTTTCCAAAGGTCCACTTAATTACTCGGAGACGCAGATGATATTGACATAATTGGAAGTTCAAAGCTTGATGTCAGTGGAGCGTTTTTGATCATTGCGACGGAAGCGAAGAAGATGGGTTTATTGGTCAATGAGGGCAAGACCAAGTATATGCTATCATCAAAAAAGGACACTAAACAACGACGTCTTGGACGAAACGTCACCATGGACAGCTATAACTTTGGGGTAGTTAATTACTTTGTCTACCTAGGCACCACTTTTAACAAAGACAACGCTGAAATCAAACGAAGAATAACTCCTGCAAATCGCTGCTTCTTTGGACTAAGAAGGCAATTGAGAAGTAAAGTCCTCTCTCGAGCATCTTAAATCACCATCTATAAGACACTCATCATCCCGGTTCTCATTTATGGCGCTGAGACCTGGACCCTGTCAAAAAAAGATGAGAGCGTCTTAGGATGTTTCGAGAGAAAAATTCTTCGGTTGATTTTTGGTCACTTAAGAGTGAGAATGGAGGAGAAGATAAAACAAGAAATTGTACGGGCTGTACAGCGACACTTACCTAGTTAGCAGAATTAAAGTCCAACGGCTTATATAGCTACTGGAGAGAGCTAGATCGAGATGGCTGGAGACACATGTTGGTTGAGGCCCAGGTCCACCCCGGACTGTAGCGCCACCTTAAGTAAGTAAGTAAGTAAGTTGTTGAGTTATGCGGTAACCAACACATTTTGCGATTCATTTTTATATGTAAGATATTCTATTTTGGTAATTAGAAGAAAATAATATAAATAAATGACTCTCAAAACAATTGAATGGGTGATTTTTTACCATATCAATTGAGATACCTCATGAACCAATAATCTAGAAACTTGTCAACAGTTTTTTTTAAATCAAAAAAAGTGAACAAAAATATGTGTCACCTCGAAAATAACGGTTTTATCTCCAAAATAATTTGTAAAAAAACTTAAAAAAATAATAAAAGTTGGTAAAATTGATTCCCGACTCAAATATCTTTTAAAAAATTAAAGATATTGGTTTTAAATTAATTTTTTCCCATACAAAACATTGTTTTCAACATTCGGTAACATTTTGAGAAAAATCAATTTGACAGTGTTTTTACAAAAAATAAGATAGAACATTCATTTAAGTAAACTACGTTTCATTGTAACCCGTGTTAGAAATTTAAAAAATGCTGTAGCTTAAGCATTTAAAATTTAACTATACCCAAAATCAATAATCCAACAGAATGTCAAGTCCTTATTGAAAATCCTGGACATCTTAATTTTTAAATATATTTCTTAAAAATATCCTCCTCTTTCTAAAGCTTAAACTCATTATCCTTCATGTTAAAAAATATGTAAGAACAAACATTTGTATCTGTGTAGATGTCCTATGTACATTTTAGTGTTCTTTTATTAGACAAAAAGTACTTAACCTTGCGTGTGACACAAAAGCTTAAATATGGTACACAAAAATAAAAATAAAACGAAAATAAAGACAAACATCTAACGACTATTCAGCATGTTTCACGATGAGCATCATTCACCACCTCTATATCCCATCACGAGAAAAATCCATCAACAAGAAAAAAAAAACACCAACAATAAAACAAAACGTCCAAAAAGCACTTGAAATTGCGCTCATGCCTGCTCAATTTCAAACAATAGACGTACATCAACCGTTCTGGAAACACAGAGTATACATATATTTAAAATAATAAAATTATTCAATACACAAATGAATTGTTTCATCCATGTTCTGAACATAGTTGTTTCTGCCTTTTTGTATCGTCGTCGTGCCTTCGGCAAAGCTCAAGCCTTCAAAAAACAGAGTGTTAGGCATCAGGTACATGCACTTGAGAATAAAGCGTAATTTTTTCCTTCACCATATTACGTACTCAACTCATAGTAGAAATTAATGGATTTTTGAAAATTGCTTTATCAAGGATATTTCGCACACTTTGTTTGCAAAACAATGCGGACGTCTATCCAGGAGGAGGCTGTTGCTCAGAAACATCCGATTAATGAGCACCTATCAACTAGAAAGTGACATTTCTAGACGACATCATCTCGCAAGTATGTATGCATTTGGTTATGTGCGGTAGCTCACCCAAGGACGTTCAACATCATATCCTGGTGGTAAGGATACAAATATAGAAAAAATAAGAAGAAATAGAAAATCAACAGAATATTTAGCCTTGTGGTGGTGATGGTAGTGGTGGTGCTGGTGCTGCTGATACTTGTGGCAATCGATAAACATAGTGCTGAAGTCATCATGGATATATATCCGGATGTTCTGCTTATCCTGTTTATTTCAATTATCCTTTCAGAAATTAATGCCGCCTCCAATGTCTTCTCGCTCTCTTTTTCTGTTTGTATTTTATGTCCACCATATCCAAACTGAATTCAACGAAGCAACAAAAACCAAATACAAACACAAACACAAACACCAAACACCCATTTGACATTATTTTCCATTTTATTTACAAATAACGAAGACAAATAAGGATATTTTATATACAATAAATTCAAATCAAATTCAGTGAGTTGCTTCGCCACCGTCTCTTTAGTCTCATGCAAGAACCTATCTTGTCTTATTTTTAGTATTTATTTCTTTCGGTATGTTTGGCTGAATGTCCTTGTTTGTCTATATCTACGTAAATAATTTGTTCCAAATGTATTTCAAAAATTAAATCTTGTTTCTTTTTTCTTGAATTTTCGAAATCTTGTGTAATTTTGTTATTTGCGACTCGTCGTTGTCGTCGCCAATGTGATTGTTTTGTTATTAAAAATGCAACTTTTTGTTGTTTGTTGATGTTTTTTCAAGAAGTATCCTTATCACACTCAGGTGGTGAGGTATATAAATGGTGTTGGTGTTATGGGCTCTCAGGTTAATAGAAGAATGACAAGGGAATAAAATTTAATAGGAAGGAATAAATTTCCATACGGAATTCCAAAAAGTTTCAAGCCAAAACCGAAATGATGAGGATAATCTTCAGATGGAAATTGATTCGGTTGATTGAAGTGGGTGTTTTTTAAGTGGATTTCAATTTAAATACCAAGGTCATTAGTGGGAATGTTTTTTTCTATGTTTTTGAAGAGCAAACAAAAGTAGGTAATAGTAGATAATATGTTCTGGGAAATTGATTACAATATTGGTTCTTTTTTTGTATTCTGAGAATTGGTTTTTGATGAATCGAATAAAAGGAAATCAATATAAATGGAGACATTATTTTTTACATCACAAAGAAGAAATTTCTTTTTTTTTCTTTGAATTGCTTTAGAATGTGGATAGGAATGCGGCTAGTTGGGGCAATTTTTACTTAAAGTTACATAATTCCCTGTAATGCAAAAGCATTTACTTTTAAAGTGAGCTAGCGCACATTTGTAGCCATGGTTTACACAACCATAATTTCGTTTTAATGGAAAACTTTCCAGTCATCCCAAGTTATTCTTAAAATTTGATTTTGTAAATTCATAATTTGTATAAATTGACAGTCAAATTAAGAGAATTTAATGCTAAAGCTTTGGAAAGAAGAATGCTTTGGATAAAAATGTTATATTTTTGGATTTGATACACAAATTATAAATTTGTTCATTTTAGTTTTAAGTTTGATGTCCGTTTTAGGACAAGCTTTGGATTTTATTTATTTTCTGTTAGCTTGGTAGGTAGATAGAAATGGCGATCTCAAGGCAACCTAGCCTAAGATCCAATTAGCGCTGTAGTCCGCCGTTTTGATACCAAAAACTCGTTTGACCTGTGATTAAAAGGGACAAGTTTATAGAGAAGCTTCATAGCGATTATGTTAGAGCCATTTTGTCGCATTGAGAAAAAAGATTAGGTCTCTAATTTTTGTCTCAGATAGCTCATCAAGTTCCTGAAAGAATGCTTTTCCAAAGTATTTCATTCTAGTGTTTGCCAAAGCAGGACATTTGCAGAGGAAATGGATTATCGTTTCACTTTCTCTTTGGTCACTACAACTACGGCAAAAGGTGTTGTAGGAGATACCCAACTTCTCTGCATGAACTCCTATAGGTCAATGTCCGGTATAAACCGCAACAATAATGGCATGTCTTGCCTAGGCCTGCACAGAAGATCGTTTGTACGGGTTTTATTATAAATGGGCCATATCATATAATGCAGTTGGGTAAATTGCTTCACCTTCGGTTTGATTTAGTTTGGTAGATAGAAAAGATTTTACCCTTCATAGTGCCAAGAGTAATGTTAACCATTTCCGCAAGTGAGCTATGAAGGGCCGATCTTCGCCTGGCTAGCTCGTCAGCCCGTTCATTTCCCACGATACTTCTATGGCCCAGAACCCAGATCTGGGTGACACCGAGGTTAATATTCAGACTAGTAAGCTCATCGCGACATTGCTGGACCAATTTAGATGAGGATGTGGCCGAGTTAATGGCTTCGACAGCTGCCTGACTGTCTGTAAAAATAGTCCCATTTCGGTTTTGGTTTTTGCTTTGTTTAAATATCTTAGCCGTCAGGAAGCCTAAAGGATTTGGCTACATTTAAGGACTCAGAAAAGATCCTAGAACCAACTCCGCACTCCATCTTTGAGCCGTCAATAAAGATGGTTGTGTCGAAACCTATCGACACTATGTCATCCTCCCAATCTTCTCTCGATGGGAAAAAGTAACCTTAAAACCCTTACTAAGGCTCAAAGCAGGAGTGCAGTAGTCAGTGCATACCGAGATAATATCTGAGAAAATCAATTTCGTTGTGTAGCTGTGACCATAAGGTTTTGACAATCAGCTGTTTGATTCCTTCAGCCTAATAGCGCTTCTTTAGCTTAGCAATAATATAGGCTTTGCTAAGAGCAGGCTACCACACAATCGACCGATATGTTAAGATTGGACGTACTACGGTTGAGTACGTCCATAAAATCATTTTCAACTGAAGTCCCCACTTTTTGCTGAAAGTTTTGCTGCAGGCGTAGAAGGAACAACAGGCCTTCTTAACCCTTACTTCAATATTAAGTTTCCAGTTTAGTTTAGGGTCGAGTCCCAAATATTTTGCACTGGAAGACAATGATAGGATGTGACAGTTGAGTCGAGATAGCGTGAAGGGCGATACTTTAGTTTTGGTGGTAAAGTGCAACAGTTCAGTTTTACTTTGGTTAACTCCTAGTCCACAACTCGTGGCCCAGATACTAACTTTCTTCAAAGCTGACTCCGTGATTTCACTAATCACAAAGGTGTACGTTCCTGACACCAATAGCACCAAATCATCCGCATAGGCTTCCGCCTTCACTCCACATCTATCTAATTTAACGAGAATTGTATCCATGACCAGAGGCCATAGTAGAGGCGAAAGGACACCACCCTGGGGTGTTCCCCTACTCACGTGTTTTGTAGCGATCTCGAATGAAGTCTTCTACACCAAACTTAATGAGCGATTCTTCTATAGATTCAGTAAGGACGTTGTTAAAAGCACCTTGTATGTCTAGGAAGGTGGCAAGAGTAAATTCTTTATAATGGATTGTTTGTCCAACAGTTCGTAGATTTGACCTTAAGATAAGCATGCTGAGAGCTTTCGAGAGGTCGTCTAATTAGCTTGAGCTTGAATGTTTTTTTTTTGTGTTGAATAAATTGGGTATCCAAAAGCTAACAGAAAATATGAAATACTGATATTTTTTAAAGAACTTTTTGAGAGTGAAACTAAAAGAAAACCATTTATTTTAAGTGTTGCAGAGGTGCATTGTAGTACCCGTGAGACGTGCTGATCAATCCCCGCCTGAGGTCCTGAAAATTGTTTTTCACAGGTACTGCCTCTTGCGAGGCATTGATAAATTCTCAAAGAGTAATTCTTGTCATGAAAAGAGATTTCTCAAATTAGCCGTTTGGATTCGTCTTAAAACTGTACGTCCCCTCCAAGCCTGATAACAGTACTCGCACACAGGAATGGTTGAGAGTTGTAGTGAAGTGTTGGCAACCCTGAAAAAAAGCAATTTGACAGCTAACAGTATGGGGTTATCAAAAATGGAGCGTTACACAATAGAACAACGCGTCTTCATTATTAAAGAATATTTCAAAAATAGTGAAAGCTTGGCGGCTGCAGTTCGAAAATTTCATACAAAATATGGTCGGAATAGTGTTTTAACTTCGTCAACTGTGAAGAGATTAATTGAAAAATTCATGGAGACTGGATCCGTTGGAGACGCCAAACACACTGGTCGTCCAAAAACAAGCCGTTCAAATGTGAATGTCGAAGCAGTGCGTGAGAGTGTTGCTGACAATCCAGGAACCTCAATTCGACGTCGTGGACAAGAATTGGAAATTTCAAGAACCTCTCTACTGCGGATACTCAACAAAGATCTGTGTCTTCATGCTTACAAAATTCAATTAACACAACAATTGAAGCCTAATGACCATGGACAGAGAAGAGAGTTCGTTGAATGGATTATTGAACATCAACAAATGGACCCTGATTTTTCGAGCAAAATCTTCCTAAGCGATGAAGCACATTTTCATCTTGATGGCTTTGTCAATCGCCAAAATTGCCGCATTTGGGGTTCGGAAAACCCACATGAAATTGTCGAAAAACAAATGTATCCACAACGCGTGACTGTATGGTGTGGGTTTTGGGCTGGAGGCATAACTGGGCCATATTTTTTGAAAATGATGCCGGTCAAGCAGTGATTACACAGTTCTTTCTGCCAAAATTGGAAGATATTGATGTGTCCAATATGTGGTTTCAACAAGACGGTGCCACATGTCATACAGCCCGTGAAACAATTCAATTACTGCATGAGACATTTCCAGGTCGTGTACTCTCTCGTTTCGGTGATGAAAATTGGCCTCCTAGATCGTGTGATTTAACACTATTAGACTTCTTTTTATGGGGTTATTTGAAATCACAAGTCTATGTCAACAAGCCCACAACCACCCGTGCATTAAAGGAGGAGATTCAACGCTGCATCAACGAAATTCAGCCACATTTATGAAGAATGGTCATGGAAAATTTCAACAAAAGAGTGCGCATGTGCATGCAAAGCCGTGGAGGCCATTTGTCCGATGTGTTATTCCATACATAACCTTATCTTATGTACTTTACGAGTCAATATAAATATAACTATCAAAAGACTAAAAACGGCATTTTCTATTTAATTCAAATCTTGCGTTAATTTTGGGACACCCTTTAGCTGCTTCTTTAAACTTAGAGGGCAATTTAGTAGTAAAGTCCTCTCTCGAGCATCTTAAATCACCATCTATAAGACACTCATCATCTCTTAAAGAAGGATGAGAGAGTCTTAGGATGCTTCGCGAGAAAAATTCTTCAGGTGATTTTTGGTCCCGTACGCATAGAAGGAGAAAAATGTAGGAGAAGATATAACGAAGAACTGTACGGGCTGTACAACGACACAGACCTAGTTAACAGAATTAAAGTCCAACGATTTAGATGGATAGGTCATGTAGAGCGAATGGACATCAATGATTCAGCCCGGAAGTTTTTCGAATCCAATCCCGATTGACGGCGCAGAAGAGGCAGACCGCGACTCAGGTGACGCACGCTTATCTTTGGATATCGCAAGCCATAGAATGTTCGAATCTCTACAAGATTTAAGAGTTGACCACCTGTTGTTTGCAATTTCAATGAAAGTTTTATTGACTGTTTTATTTAACTGCTCTATTATCCTGTAGATCAGTGATACCATATGTATGAACATTTAGCGAACTTAAAAGGGTTATGTATACATTTAATTTGCCAAAACACAGTGTAAGCATTATTAAAAGAGGAGTAGTGGGTTGGATTGGAGGTGTTGGTGTACTTTGATTTTGAAATACTGAACATTTCAATAATAGGGAAAGATAGAGCATAGCAAAGCATTCCACATTCATATAGTACGGCTAAAAAAAGAATTTCCGTACTTCATTGCACAGCCGAAGTTGGGCTCAAGGGTAAATTGATGGGCATTCCTAGAAGCGCGGGTATTACGGTTAAATTGTTTAAGAGGAGGAATACAACTAGCTATTTCACTAGAGCATAGTTCGTTTAAATAACGGTAAAAAAGTGTGAGATAAAAATCCTTACGATGGTGTTTGAGTGACGTAATCGAGTTGACGAAGTTGATGTCACCAATCATTTTAAAGCCCTTCTTTGAATACTGTCCAAGAGACTTAAATAAGTTATTGGAGCACCAGACCGGAGTTGTGAGCTATATTCAAGTTTCGGACGTATATAGGTTTTATAGATTATAGGCAGATCAGACAAAGAGAAAAATTTTTTGCATCGTCCCAAAAAACCAAGACATCTGCGGCATTTTTGGCGACATCACGTATGTGATCGCCTCACAAAAGAATTTTGATGATGAACAGTCCAAGGATGTCAAAATTTTCAGTTTCGTTGATGTAAGTGCCACTCATAGATAGTGGCAAAGAGGGTTTATCGGGCTTTAACGATACAAGACGGCATTAGGTTTACGAAGCATTGAATTTAATACAGGTTTTTGTTCTCCATTGTACAATGCGGTGTAGGTCGGAATTTTATGAGCTTATCATATTTTGCCTTTGCAGTTCTACATCCAAAGAGGAGGGCGTGAGTCTGGAAACGAATATGAAAAGCTTAGTGGAATCGTCTCAAGCTTGAATCCTTCCAAATCAACTTTTATTTAACGGTTCGAAAGAAAATTTCGAATTAAACGAAGAAAAGCTTCATCACCTTTTCATTTCCGTCAATGTTACAATATCCTGGAACCTAATTGAGGGTAACTGCGTTGGCTTCGCTCAGCAAAGCTCCCTACGGCATTGCCTTACCACTTTTGACTTTGTGACAGTGGCAGTAGCAGATATGGCCTTTTTTGCTCCTTGGTCGTCAATACATTTGTCTAAGTATTTGTCTTCCACATTTTGGAAAGAAAGATCCTTAGCGGCTTCAGAAACCGCCAGTACTCTGTTGGAAAGATATTGAAGTAATATGGAACCTTTATTGATCTTTCTGGAGGAGAATAATATTAAAAAATGAAAAACCCGTCAGTATACTTCTGCTGGAGAGACACTGCAGTTATCTGGAAGCTTTGTTGATCTTTTTAGAGGAGGATTATATGAAAAAGTATCCTTTCCCCCGTTTTTGAATCAGCCGTAAAGACAGATACATGATTTATTTTTATGACCCTGTATTCCATTCAGTCCTTCCTTGTGGGAATTACTGTTTGTGCTTCTGGGTTTAAAATCTATGTACGGCTTTAAATAGTTAGTTTGAGTCAACGTCAATAATGCTCTTTATGTTTCTATGACCAAAGGAAGCCCTTTTCCAGTAATTACACTGTATAAGACGTAACGCGCTTTTGCCCACCAGTTCTTTCACGGATATATAGAGAGTGGCTTGCGAGAGCAATGTCTCTATTGCTACAGTTAGTGCACTTCTCATAGCTGGTCTTGTAGTACCCTTACATGCTTTTCTTTCAATTTTTGTAAATATTTTAAGATTGGTAAGGACTGGCCACCATGCCAAACGTATGGTATGAATGTTAATATTGGACTTACAATGGCAGAATAGTTTTAAGACTTGGACCTCATCTTTTTCCAAAATTTCTGCTGCAAGCACAACTATTTGGCTCAAAAAAAAAATGTCACGCAATCCTATTTATGGACAGAAATAAAAAATCATCAGTCACAATTAAGTCATTTTTATATCATGTTCAAAATATGTAATTGTTAAACTTTATATGTTTCATATAAAAAAAAGTGTCTACACTAAATTTCAATCTGTAAACTCTTTAATTTCTTAAACAGTGTTTATTCCTATAATATTCCAAGTTAAATTTGCTCCAAAAACGACGATGAAACCAGAATGGTACACTTGGGCGTATACTTACTTTGTTACTTTTTTTTTAATTAAAAAAAAAATTCTCTTCAAATTTCTTTGAGCGTGTTAATTGGGTTTTACTAATTCATAGTATAAATCATCTTTATAAAAGAACAGGATACAATCTGCTGGTATTTCTCACTTAAAGCTTAAGAAGGATTTCGAATTGAATGAACTTAAATCAACACAGCTATACACTCCGATACGAGATAACATTATTTAATATTTATTTTCTTATCTAATTGACATGATTTTCAAACCTAAAATAATTCCTTTAACAGGAAAACACATCTTTGTCCAATTGAGTGAATCAGAAATATCAAAAACTTGAAAGACAAACCTGTTCTTAAGAAAATATTTCTGTATATTAAATGAAAATATAATAGCGATAAAGGTACTACGTATAAAATTCCTATAATTCTATTTATGTATAGATAATACGATCTAAGGACTCAGAATCCTAATCCTTTGTACCTATAGAAATTTTGAAACACCTAAATATGTACATATACATATCTAAATAATATCGACCAGTCACAGCTGTTATTTCCCTCTGGACACATATTACCTCTATTGTCATTCAAAATTGAAATCTCTTTCAGACCTACCAACATAAATACAGACCCATATATAGACATGACATTCAATATAGGCACACTATACATACCTAGAGATATATAAATTTTATATGATTTCCTTTGAAATTCCCAGCTCAATGATCAAAATCTTTGAAACAATTTAATACTAAAAATGCCCTTATAATCTTGAAAGAAAGCACAAAGGACATAAAATAAGAAAAGAAGAAGGAAAAAAAAAACAAATTCCTCCTATCCATCCTTACACATCCATCCACTGCCATCCATTCATCCAACGATGTCAATTGGTGGCTTTATAGATATACTTACATACACGTTCTGTGCATAAGTACCAACCTACATATATCCGAGTCTTGTCTCAAGTCCCTCAGGTTACAATTGGTAAATGTGACACACAAAATGACACCTGTCAATTGCCAATTGACATTCTTACACTTTTGCAACTCCAAAGAGTGTTGTTTCTCAAGTTAAAAAAAAAAATTGTATTTTATTTGTCATTGATGTAACATTAGATATGTACATTTATGTGTGTTTATCTCATCACAACAATTGCATTTCACCCCCCTTTTTTTTGTTGTTGTCTACATGAGTGTCAAAGGGAATTAAAGAAAGGATCCTTTTGACACAAAATTGAGAAATCAGCAGGAACAACAAAATACAAAAAAAAAAACAGAAAAAAATACATAAAAACTGGACCCAATTCCTCCCTTCGGGAAATCCTGTGTTTTGTAGGTATAAATCTACGCCATCTCTCTCACAACCAGCTCCTTATTGTCTGGCACACAAGATACAAGAATCGTTCACCCATTTTTACATGACGATGATGGCTTCCATCTTCTATCATCCACAAGAACAAAACAAATTAACACAAAAAAAACATGACTTACTTTTCAAAGTATTATTGTAAAATTCTATGTTTCTCTTTGTGTCGATGTGTGTGTGTATACTACTACTAGTACTTATACACTATCAACAGAAAAAAAAGGATGTACTCACTTTTGAAAAGAGAGCAGCATAAAAGAATCCACTTATACTGTGACAGGACAACACGAGCTTTCCTCTATTCTGTGCTAGAGTATTTTTTGAGTTGTTTTTGTTGTATTTTATATTTTTTTTTTGATTGAGGAAGCAAAAGCAGGATGTTAGGGAAGCTCACAGCGAAAAGGAAAAGGATGTCCTTTCTACGCGAAGCGATGTTGGTTTCACAGGCTCAACATAAGAAATGCCTGTCATTATTATAAATTCTGTTTTGATGTATTCTCATACAAATCTAGGAACTTTTTGGTTTTGTGTCACTTTGAAGTTGGATTTTGTTTTTATCCTTGCAAAGGACACACAAGAAGATACTTGACAGAGTTATATTTTTTACGACTTTTCGCGCCTTCAATTTTCTCTTGTAAACAAGAACAACAATTCGAAACTCAGCAGCACTCACTTATACACCGACGACGACCGACGCACGACGACACCATAACCATAATACTTTTATAGTAAAACCACATTTGTGATACTAATACACTCGCACAGAGAGGATAAACCCGCACACCCTCAAATCGAAAGAGATTTGAAAAATCTTTGTAAAATGCAAACCGACAATTCTAAGTTTGAGGAAGGAAAATCGATAAAATAACAACAAAATCCTGAATGGGCCATCCTCGTTTTGCTCCTTAGGATACAACAGGATGATATGGGGCGTAAAGATGTATTACTTTCGACTGTTTCTGTGTACATATACATACGTGTGTGTGTGAAAGGATGATTTTGCAGAAAAGACTATATTTTTCTAGGTATAGTCCTATATTGATCTTCTCATCTCATCATCAACATCATCACTCACGGCAGCACATCACTACCACTCACCGGTTTTTTTGTATGTCAATAGTAAAGTTGAAAACTCGCGACACGTAGCAGGATTCTATATTGCCTTTACTTTATCCTTTGCTTCTATGCCTATGCCTGTTTCTGCACTTTGCATGGCAAGTATATATGGAAGTGGCTCTTCTCTAAGGATCCGAAGAACTATGAATAATAAATGAGCATACCGTAACTTTCTATTCACTTTACCCAACCGACCGACCCATAAAGCTTCATAACAGAGCCTAAGATTGGATGATAAATCACGCATTCCCGAACTAGACTTACAGGCATTGTTAATCTTTCTATATACACAGGATGATACAGGATGTTTGTCTTTCCATATATGTATGTGCTGCCTACTCGTTTATATAGTATCAGTAGGTAAAGTTTGTTTTTCGGATACCTAGTGGACTCAAAACGTCAAGTTTTTCACTTTTTTTTTGTTTGTATCCTTTGTGCAGTATTATATCCTTGCAGCGTTTATAATTGCATTACTTTAAATATTCTATATAGACCCGGTCAAAATGGCTTTTGTAAATATTTACCTATGCGCCAAAGGTGGGTTATAGGTACAATAATAGGAAATTTCACACGTCTACATTGACGACGAGGACAATGACTACGCGGACATTGTTGGTTTTGAACAAGCCCCCAAAACTTAACACAATATAGACACAAACAAACACACACACATCCACTACCTATAGCAGGATATCATTACTCGTTATACTCGCGCTGAGACATCGCTTTTCACCTCTGCTTCTTGCACAGCAGGAGCAGCACACGCAATCCGCACGTGAAATGGTTTTTCTCGTTTTCTTTTAAGAGTCCCAGAAAAATTTCAAGAAATTTTCACTTTTTTCCTTCCCTCTGAAGCCGAAGGCAAAGGATCAATAAATATAGAACGCGCGAAAAAGAAAAACTAATAATTAATCGACCTAAAAAAGGGAAGGACATTCGTGGGTGTGGTAATCCCTCCACCTCACACACAGCATAGTATCCTTTTTCAACGAAATCAACGACGACGACGAACGGTGACGACGACTACGAGATGATGATGTTCAAAGAATTGTTTGTTTTGCTTTTTCTTTAACATTCATAATTTTCTGAGTGTATTTATATAGTAAGGTACACAAAAGGATGTATGGTGCAGGATTAAACAAAAACTACATTTAATCAAATATAAGATCCACACTGAAAAAGGATTCGTTTCATTTTTATATATTTTATTTTATATTTCTCCTTTTTTTTAATTTATTTTTGAGGATTTTTGCGAAAACCGATATACACGAAGGACACTGAACGGATAACGTTTCCGAATCGACTGAATATCTGGGGAGCTTTTTCGTAGATACACAAAATCTTTGTGCCGCATCCACACAGGAGACACAGCATTCACAATTGACAGATTCTAGTTTGTGTTACTCGGGTTGCTAATGGTTGGGGTTCCCTCTTCCCAATATTATGATCCTTGTACAGCATCACTTTGTGCAGAGAGAAAAACGTTCAAAAACGAAAAAGCCATAGTGTTTGTCTCTATACTTTGGTGGTATATTTCCTTCACAGACATTTTAATAGTTCAGAGATTGGAGCTCCAAAGAGAGTCTGAGTTGTGTATATATTTTGGAGAGAATAACAAGAAGCTTTTTTTGATCCTGTGTATAGTAAATTCACCATGATTAGTTGTTTGCTATTATCGTTGTTGTTGCTGTAGACTTCCGAAAGTTTTTATTTTGTTTTTGTTGTTTGAGTGAATTTTATCAAAACAACAAAAAGGACAGAAGGACACTTTTTTATGTTGGATACGCAATTTCCTGTGCGAGATGAAAATTTACATTTACCTACATTCAGCATCAGTGATGGTGGACTGTGGAGCAATTAAATTCAAAGAATTTTTGAATGTCCTTGATCTTATGATGGTGATGCTGATGATGGTGAAGGTGTCGGTGTCGGTGGGAGACAACCATAACATGTCCTTTTTTCTATGAAATTTCCTTCAACATGTCAGGTGAAGGAAAATATTAGTAAGATGTGACTGTGACACACAAGACACAACTTCTATATGCTCCTGCTTCTGTGATGTTGGCAAAGACGAAAGGAATATTGTAAGAAAATCGATAGAAAAGAAGAAGCATCCTTCATCTCATCATCACAGTTCTCAAGGATTTTTTGTTAAAGGCTTCGTTTCATATAGCAAGGCTTACTAGTACCTACTAGTGCTTGGAGGGAATTCATTCATTTTAGGCGTCTATGCTTGCACTCACTGATGACACTCTGTGAATCTGTGAATTTGTGAATCCTTGTAGCTAGGTACTCTCGTACTCGTATTTGTATATAATATTGAGATGGTGCGATGGGGGTCAGAATGATTTTTGGATGAAATCCAAAACATAACTGCGCAGAAAAGGATCATTTATAATGTATCCATCCAGTTGGCGCTATACCTACTGATGCTACTCTGTGTGTGTTTGTATAGGTTTCATTTCGGTGGTACTTTAATATGCTATAAGGTTTTGTTTATTTTAAATTCATTCATTCATTATTATCTTCGAAAAGTGTATATAGTTATGTAAGTTGGTAGGTATAAGGTATTTACAATTTTCAGGATGTGCAAGGCAATGGTACTGAATATATGGATACAGGAGTTTGATTCTGATTCTGAATCTGATGGTGATGGATGTGGTATTAGGGTGGTATTTGATAGCTTGTGATGTGTGGGTTTGGTGAAAGTGCAACATTTAAAATGATGAAGATAAACTTCTGATTGGGTTTGATGATGATATTTAATCAATAATTTGAGGGCAAATGAAGTGCAAAGTGTTATGGTTCAGTGGTTGAGAGGATTTTTTTTTTGATATATTTAGGACGATATTTAAATGATTTTCGAAATAGGTTTAGGTTCTCTAAAATTATTAAGGTTAAGTCGTTTCAGTTGTTTAAGTTTGATACCTGTGTAATTTTATTAACAAAAAAAAATAGAACTGCAAAAAGATGATTGAGAAGAGAGTCATTAAATAATTGAGTATTTAAGCGAAACTATGGACTTATATTCTAACTTTTAAATACTAGTAGAGGTACTAAAGCTAGACTTTATGGTACTGATTTGTTTTGCATTTTCAACCACGATTTGTATGAAAGCAAACAACTTGATCTTTGCGAAATATATAAAATATTTTTTAAAAATCTGAAATTCCAATTTTATCAGTCAAAAAGACTCACAGGATTTAAAATCACTTTCATAAATTTATTAGCATATGAATAATTCTTCTAAAATGTGTTATCTTAACATCGCTGAATATGTCTTTAACAATAATTCGGAAGATCATTGAGAAAGTCATTTCTAAAGAGGTTAGACGTAATCTTTGTTTCAATACTACAAATTTCAGGTCTTCTTGATTTGATTTGCTTAACGTGTCAAATACATTGAATTTAATTACATTATGTATGGTTTTTGAAAATACTTACATGACATTTTTAAATATTTTTAAATCAAATGTGCAGCAACCTGTCGTTTTGCTTTGGTTTTTTTCAAAAATGCATGCTTAAGAATCAATTTGGTGAAAATGTTTGCAAAACACTGTGAGCTGAGATTTCGAATTTTTTCCAAAACTATGTAAACCTTGTGAGCCACACTTATAACTTCGCATGGGTGCCCTGAAAAAATTCAAACTCCAGATTTTTATCAACATTAAAATCGCGATAATATTGAATTCAAAAAAAGTAGTCGGTTGAGTCCAAACTTGGAAGTTCAGGCCTTAAACAGATTTTTGTATTGGGCTTCTTATAAAGGGTGTCCCAAAATTAACGCAAGATTTAAATTAAATAGAAAACGCCGTTTTTAGTCTTCTGATAGTTATATTTATATTGACTCGTAAAGTAAATAAGATAAGGTTATGTATGGAATAATACATCGGACAAATGGCCTCCACGGCTTTGCATGCACATGCGCACTCTTTTGTTGAAATTTTCCATGACCATTCTGCATAAATGTGGCTGAATTTCGTTGATGCAGCGTTGAATCTCCTCCTTTAATGCACGGGTGGTTGTGGGCTTGTTGACATAGACTTGTGATTTCAAATAACCCCATAAAAATAAGTCTAATGGTGTTAAATCACACGATCTAGGAGGCCAATTTTGATCACCGAAACGAGAGAGTACACGACCTGGAAATGTCTCATGCAGTAATTGAATTGTTTCACGGGCTGTATGACATGTGGCACCGTCTTATTGAAACCACATATTGGACACATCAATATCATCCAATTTTGGCAGAAAGAACTGTGTAATCATGTCGCTTCAATTGTTGTGTTAATTGAATTTTGTAAGCATGAAGACACAGATCTTTGGTGAGTATACGCTGTAGAGAGGTTCTTGAAATTTGCAATTCTTGTCCACGACGTCGAATTGAGGTTCATGGATTGTCAACAACACTCTCACGCACTGCTTCGGCATTCACATTTGAACGGCTTGTTTTTGGACGATCAGTGTGTTTGGCGTCTCCAACGGATCTAGTCTCCATGAATTTTTCAATTAATCTCTTCACAGTTCACGAAGTTAAAACACTATTCCGACCATATTTTGTATGAAATTTTCGAACTGCAGCCGCCAAGCTTTGACTATTTTTGAAATATTCTTTAATAATGTTCTATCGTGTAACGCTCCATTTTTAATAACCCTATACTGTTAGCTGTCAAATTGCTTTTTTTCAGGGTTGCCAACACTTCATTGCACAAATGGCAGCAAATTAAAATCTTGCGTTAATTTTGAGACACCCTTTATTTTGTTCTTATACCAGAAACAAGAGTAGTCTTTATACAAAATTTTAATATCAAAAATTGAACATTCAAATTGTCACAAAAACGAAACTATAGATTTTTATGAAATTCTGTTTAAAGTTTCTTTTTGTATTGCTCAGTAGGAGAACCGTTATTGAGATTTTCAAGTTTCTCAAAAAATAATGAACTGATTTAAATACTTATTTTTCTGAATAAGATGTTATCAGTCTAAACAATTTTTAATGCTTAAAAATGGTACATTTTTGTCTACTCTTAAAAAATTGTTGTTTTTTTTTTTTGAAAATTCTGTACCTCAAAAATTGATCAATATTTTTGAACGAAATTCTAAAGTTAAACGTATATTTACATATGAGCATTGTAAAACTGCAAATTAAATCCAGCATTAATTTCTTGGGTAAGTTAGGTTAGGTTAGGTTACGAAACGTGAAAGGCACATTATACCGATATGATTTAGATCGTTTAGATCGTTAAAGAAGAATTCTCCTAGGTAATTCTTGAGTTTTCGAGCTAGAGCAGGGCATGTGCGGAGAAGATGAAGAACCGTTTCTTCCATTTCCTCGTCCTTTCAGCTTCTGCAAAGCTCCGGTTATGACTCCTATTACGAGCTTATATGCGATCTGCTTAGAGAGAGCAAGCACCTTGAACGTTTTGAATCCAGTGTTGGCGAGATGTTTTTTGTGACTTGACACGTGGTGATGTTGTTCCACCTGGTGCCTGCCCTCCTCACAGCGTCTTGCATTAGCAGCAGTTTACAAGTAGCGATTGGTATGACAGTACTTGCCAAACGTGCTTTCAGATATTGGCTTTAATTTACTTTTATCTTTTAAAAAACATTGTTGTTAACATTCAGTAAAATTTTGAAAAAAATCGAATAGACAGTTTTTGTGCAAAAATTAAAAACCGAAAAAAAATTAACAAAAGATGGTAAAAATGATTTTCGACTCAAATATCTTTTCAGAAATTTGAGATAATAGCTTCTTACTAATTTTTACTTATAAGAAATATTTTTACTTATAAGAAATATTGTTTTCAATATTACGAAAAATTTTAAGAAAAATCGAATTGACAGTTTTTTTTACACAAAATAAGAACCTAAAAAAATGTATGAGAGTTGGTAAAAATTGTTTTTAGAATCATAGGTATATCTTTTCAAAACTTTGATAAATTGGCTTTAAACTACGTTTATTTTTCAAAAAATATTGTTGTTAACATTCAGTAAAATTTTGACAAAAATTGAATTGACAGTTTCTTACAAAAAATAAAAAACCGAAAAAAATTGATAAAACTTGGTAAGAATTTATTTTCGACTCAAATATCTTTTCAAAATTTAGTAATATTAACTTCAAACTATTTAAATCTCACAGAAAATATTGTTTTCAACATTTAATAATTTTCTATAAAAATCTAAAAGTCCGTTTTTTCATTAGAAAAAATAGTACGAACATTTGGTAAAAATTGATGTTTGGTTCTCGATATCTAGTGAACAATAGAAGATATTAACTTTAAATAAATTTTATTCATCCAATTTGTATTTGTTTATATAAGAAATATAAACTTTTAAGAAATGCTACAAAAATTGGTAAAAATTGGTTTTCGACTAAAAATATGGTTATCAAATTAGATTTTGAAATCAAACTTATTTATCATATGCAAAATACTATCGGTAATTTCAAAGTTTTTACGAATTATTCAACTTACAACTTTTTTAAACAAAACACGAAAACTTTCACATTCTTAAAGCAAGACAAATCGACAGACGTGATGGTAAGTTATCATCCCAGCCTCTTTTATTTTTATGAAATTGTTCCAGAATATTAGTAGTATATACCTTTATTCAGTTTCTCACTAAACGGAGCTGCCAAATTCTCAAATAAACTCGGGCTTATAATATAACTATGAATATGCCCCTATGTTGTTAAATAATTTGTCTTTATTAATTATTATAGCAATTTAAATTAAATATTCATACATTAGATAGGACAACGTCTGTCGGGTCAACTAGTATTTGTATGATAATTTATATGGTATTTTCTTAAGGGTGTTTTTTTTTTCTTCCAACACGTTGTTTTAAAGTCGTGTCAATGAACATTTTTTTAACCACATTTTATGCGTCAACAATCAAACATTTAACCACAAAATGTACACAAATCTTTTTTTATTTTCCTAAAAACAAAATATGGTAATTTTGTTTGTGTTAATTTCTTTTGCAAACAAACAAAGAAAATTCCAGTTGTAGTAAAATATAAATAATTATTCACTTGACGTTTCGCTTAACGAAGCATCATACTGCCACATCCCTTAACATCAATCAAACACTATACTCTAGAGATGATGATGATGAGGATAATTGTTGTTGGATGAAGTTTATGTTGTTTGGCCAGAATCAGTCTTTCTATCTTCATCTCTATGCCATCATGAAACGATATCGCCACTGCCACTCTATACAGAACCAGAAAAGAGGCCATATTGCTTCAACTTCAGCTTGAACACAACAAGAGGAGGACATCACAATCACAATCACAAAATCAAAAGATCTATCCTGGACTATCCTCTATAAAGCAGACAGAATAATATTCATCCAACTAAAATGTTGGATTCACAAAGACAATAATTCTCAATGGACTCGTTCAAGGCACTTCTTTTTCTTTTTTTTTTTCCTCCGCAAAAGGTAAATTAAAATGTAGGTATACTCTTTCTATATAATTTCCTTTCCAAAGCAATAATGAAAAAAAAAGGAAAATGGAAAAACACGATAAATTGTTCCAAGAAACTGTCACAAAACTTTGAATGAAAAACATCTAAAGCCTCATTAAGTCACAATGAACGCATAACATGATTCGGAAAAGCCACAGAAAGGCGTTTTAATTGCTTGAAGTGATGAATTGGCTTAATACCTTTTATCCTTAGGTATATACTTTACTCGTATACAATATAAACACCTACTCATGATATAGGTACATATTTACCAGACAATTTTAACGAAAAGGTTAAAAGTAAATTAACCTTAGAAATGTTTGCTTTGATACGTCTTCTGTCAGTTGGGAAGGTAGACAAGATATGTTTAATTTTTGTGTGACAGTGCTAACGCATATATTACCAATTAGTGGTAGAGGACCAAATCACACGATTTTGTAAAGGTCAATAGCAATTATTAACCTTCATCTCGTATCTCATCTCAAAGAATGAAAAAAATGAAAAAGAAAATTGAAAGTATCTAATGGATCGCTATGTGTATCTACATCCGCAAAACCCAGTCTCAGATGCCAGACTAAGGCCTCCAGATATTTTGTTTTATTAATGAAATATATATGCACTACGATGTACTGCACATTTTTAACTGGTTTTAATCCACAAGGGACGAATAAAGAATCTTTTTTGTGTCAAATGGCTAATGGCAAGGCGACCGACGAACGTGAAGTGAAGTGGCTTGGCGTGGAGTGGCGTCGAGATTTGACCGCAATCCCGCAAGACAACGGATGAAAGATTATTTAATAAAAGTGAAAAAGGTTAACACAAAAAAAAGCCATCAGCAACAACCACAAAAAGCCACTTTAGACTCGGGAAGAAAGCAAAAGAGCGAAAGTTTAAAGTGAATAGTTGTATTTAGTTTGGTGTATAGGAAACGAAAGGAAAATGTATAGCTAGGTATTGCATTCAAAGAATAATAATAATTGAAATTGTGCTCCTTTGAATTTTGATAAGTTTGTTTTGTTATGAGGAAGAGTTTGAAAGTGAAAATAAACGGGAAAGTGAATTTGTATAGTATCGAAGATGTTTAAAAAAATAAATTCATTTGAAATTTGCAAGTTTATTGGGTACTTCATTATTATATAATTTTTTAAATGAAACTAATTTTACATCGATCTTGAGATTTTTTTTAAAGAATTCTCGTTAAATGCTTGTCAAATCTACAACCATTTATGAATTCGGTACGTAGTAAAATTGTTGTACAAACTTGATTTATAAATCTAAAAAGAAATTACTTCAAATTTGTAAAACTTAATTTTTAATCCAAACTTTTTGAGAACAATGAAAGGTTGAACTCAAACTTATTTTTTATAAACCATGTAATAAAATGTTGAAATGGTAGACATGTGCTGTGCATTCAAGACGACACAAGCGTGCACAGGTTTTTTTCAAAACCCACCTCTGTCTATCAACTCTTACTCTCACCTCCCCATAGTGAACATCGGGTGCCTAGTACCTCAACTGGATATTGGGGGGGGGGGAGAGGTTTTCCATTAAGACACCTCTCCTTATCCAGACGGCAGCGGAGGTATTCCCGAGACGGAATCAACGGTGGCGTCTACAGTTCCAGTAAGGTTGAACTACTTAGTGAACACCTTTTAGGGCTTCTTCGACTTATTCGGATCCCAGGCCTATAAGGAGCGGTCTTATCCGGCTCTCCAACCTTGAAGTTATACTTAGGATCTGGCCCTCAAGGTTGAGGGTAGTGCCATCGGGGTGACTTCCTGGCCACGTAAAAGCTTTCATAGTTGCGAAGCACCAACAAGCCTCGAATACGGACGGATTAACTGTTGACAACCAACGCAAACGAATTAAGGACAGCGAACTTCGGATATGCACGTAGAATGTTAGGTAACAGACCATGTGCGGCCGAAGAATTAGCGGAGGCCCTAGACCGCTATAAAGAAGACATCACCGTCATCTAGGAAATACGATGGGATGGGCCGGGCAAAAAGAGGATGAAAAACTGCGATATTTACTATGGTGACTGCTACCACGAAAACCAACAGGGCTTATTTGGATGCGGCTTCGTCATTGGAGATAAACTTAGGCAAGAAGTCTCTCATGAACATCCGCATCATGCGCTCACTCCCCCACAGAAGGATGACAACACCAAAGATTTGTTCTTCGAGGTCTTAGACAAAACGTTGAGAAGTGTCTTAGCTACGATATTAAAATTATCCTAGGCCATGCTAGGAAGGGACCAGCTTGATCATATTGCGATCGACGCCAGACACGCTTCCAGCATCATGGATGTACGAACTTTCCGGGCAGGTAACATTGACTCAGAACCCTACCTTGTTGTAGCCAAGGTAGCACTTCGGATTTCCAGACCCAAGTCAAAACAGATAGGTGCTGGGAAAAGGTACAACGTCGAACGGCTACAATCGCAAGGGATCGTTAAATCCTTCTCCTACCGAGTTGCAAGTAACCTCTCTCGAAGTTCTCTGCCGCCAACACAATGTATCGAAAACCAGTGGCAACATTGCCAAAGTGCAATCAGAGAAGCCGTCTCTGATGTGCTGGGTTTCAAACAGCCACCAACAAAGAACCTCTGGTTTGATGAGGAATGTCTTCAGGCAAATGAAGCCAAATAACAGGCACACAAAGCGGTGCGGCGCTGCATAAAAAGGCCGAGAGCTGCTCATGAGCTCTATGAGCAGAAAAGGTGAGAGGAACACCTACTTCTCAGAAGGAAAAAGAGAGGACATGAGAATCATGCAGTCGAAGATGTTGAGAGGTTTAAAAGCAGGAATGAATTCGAAAGTTTTATGAACAGGTGAGACGAAATTCAAAGGGACATAAACCTAGAACCGAAGGCTGCAAAGACGAAAGTGGAAACATCATAGTGGGACCACAGTCAATGCTGAGGATATGGAAGGACCTCTTCTGCAGACTGTATAACGGTGACGACAAAATCAATTCAAGTCAGGCAGGATGATCCATTCAACAAAGACGACGAAAGCCAACAATCCTGTCCTCCCGACTTAGAAGAAGTAAAGATTGCCATATCTAAGCTGAAGTCTAATAAAGCCGCTGGAGCTGATGGCTTGAGCTCTTTAAAACAGCTGGAGATAATTTGGTTAGGAGCATGCACCAACTAATCTGTAAGATATGGTGGGAAGAAAGCATGCACAATGACTGGAACCTCAGTATTTTTTGTCCGATCCTGAAAAAACAGACAATCTAAACTGCACCAACTATAGAGGAATCAATCTACTAAACATCGCCTGTAAAATTTTCTCTGCCGTATTATGTGAACGTCTTAAGCCCATCGTCAACAACCTGATAGGTCCTTTTCAGTGTGGTTTTAGACCAGGAAAGTCCAAAGTCGATCAAATATTCACATTACGGCAGATCCTGAAAAAGACACAAGATCATCAAATTGACATCCACCATCTTTTCATCGATTTCAAGGCCGCATATGACAGCATCTATAACGCCAAGATGTATAGACCCATGTCTAGTGCAGGATGACCATGGAGAATTCACTCTGCTCCAAAAAGGTTGGAAACAACTTAATAAAACCTTTTGATGTCAAAAAAGGTTTAAGACAAGGCGATGCGCTGTCATGTGATTTTTTTAACATCGTGCTTCAAGAATAGTGCAGAGCTCACACGTCAACACCAGAGACACTATCTTTCAAAAGTCTGTCCAATTATTGACATAATCGGAAGAACTCAGCTAGATGTCAATGGGGCTTTTGTGTGTATTGAGGCAGAGGCTGCAAAAATGGGTTTAACGGTTAATGAGGGCAAAACAAAGTACATGCTGTAGTCAAGAAAGGGCATACAACACCGACGTCTTGGTCAAAACATCACCAGCGACAGACGTAACTTTGAGGTAGTCAAGGACTTCGTCTACCTAGGCTCCGCTGTAAACGCAGAAAACAATACCAGCGCTGAGATCAAACGCAGAATAACTCTTGCTAACCGCTGTTTCTTTGGACTAAGAAAGCAATTGAGTGGTAAAGTCCTCTCTCGAGGGACCAAAGTGTTGCTATATAAGACCCTTATCATCCACGTCCTGCTAAACGGTGCAGAAGCATGGACTATGACAAAAGTAGATGAAAGCACCTTGGTTCGTTTCGAGAGAAAAGTTCTTCGTGTGACCTGCGGTTCCGTATGCATCGATGGGGAGTGGAGGAGAAGATGTAATGACGAGCTGTACGGGTTCAACAGCGACGTATACTTAGCCAGAAGGGTAAAAGTCCAACAACTAAGATGGCTTGGTCTTGTAGAGCACATGGAAACCAATGCTCCGGTCCGGATAGTCTTCGAATCCACACCCACAGGGCAGCGCAGTAGAGGAGAACCGCAGATCAGGTAACGCGCACAAGTGGAAAGTGACCTCAACCAACTTGGAGCGCCAAACTTAAGACATATTGCTAGGGACTGAGTTAGATGGAGAAGTTTGTTGGGCGAGGCCCTAGTTCACACAGGACTGTAGCGCCACCTTAAGTAAGTAAGTAAGTAAACAAATCGAGTTGACAGCTTTTTCTCAGGAAAATTACTCTTCTACCAAAAATCCCACTAAATTGATGGGATGTTTTGACAAACTTACAGGAAATAGCTTAAACTTTTATTTTAGATTTTTAAGAGTATGCAAACTATTAGCAGTTTTTTTTAAATAATGAAAATGTACGAATAATTTGGAGGAACATTTTCATATATCTAAAGAGTCTATTTAATTATAGTACTTTTATTTTAAGATTAAAAGTATTTGTGTTTTATGGGCATCGCTTTTTCGCTAAGAATTGATGAAAAAAAAACTTACTGTTGGATTTTTATAAAAACTTTACTGAAGGTCAAAAACAATATTTCTTGTAAGATAAAATTAATTTGAAGCCAACATTTTAAATTTTTGAAAAGATATTTGAGTCAAAAGTAAATTTTTATCAAGTTCTAGTATGGCTTTTTTTAGGTTTTTATTTTTTTTTTGTAAGAAAATTATCAATACGATTTTTCTCAAAAATGTATCGAATATTGAAAAACAATATTTCTTATAAGGTGAAATAAGTTTAATCGCAATATCTGAAAGTCCTGAAATGATATTAAAGTCGAAAATCAAATTTTACGAACTTTTAATAATTATTTTTAATGTTGATTCGATTCTCAAAATATTACTGAATATTAACAACAATATAATTTTTTAGAGATTAAATTAGTTAAAAGCTAATGTCTTACATTAATGAAAAGATTTTTAAATCGAAAATCATTTTTTACGAACTTCTGTTAAATTTTTGTTTAGGTTTTTAATTTTTTGTAAGAAAACTGTCAGTTCGATTTTTCTCAAAATTTTACTGAATTTTGAAAATAATATTTCATATAATTTAAAATTAGATTGAAGCCAATATAATAAAGTCTTGAAAAGATATTCAAGTCGAAAAATATTTTACCGAAAAAAATTGATTTTACATAAATATTTTATACTACTAAGAATAACGATGTTTGGTAAAATTTTGAGAAAATCGAATTGATAGTTGTTTTTAGAAAGATTAAGAATCATTAAAAAATAAAAATAATGGCTTCAAATTAATTTTATTTCATAAAAAATGTCGTCTTCAACATCCACTCATTTTTTTTATAAAAATACAACTGTTGTAAAAATTTACAATCATTTTCTTAAATATGTTTTTATCTGTTTTTTTGAAATTAAAGTAAAACTGTTTTCTTTTTCAGAAATTATGTCCAGCCACAAAACTCAAAAATGGATTTTCAAATTATGTAAGTGAACCCTTTGTTTTATAATCATTTTATGTCAACTTTCAATACCAAAAATATTGCTAATACTTAAGTTTGTTTACTAATTATTTAGAGTTTGAAAAAAAAAAGTTTTCTTTTATTTTTAAAATAAAGTCTGAAGTTATATTTAAGTATTTAAAATGAAAGAAGACATCCCGATATTTTTCAATTCGACAAATAGTTCCCAACAGAACAGTTTTATGACCAAGAAAAACTTATTTTTCTTTCAACTTTATTAATCCTGTATAACTCTTATTTGACCATTAAATTGATGATACAAAATATTTTGAGAGTTCTCAGTATAAATATAACATTGTTCAGCAAATTATGTCTTAAGAGCTTAACCTTTATTTTATTGTATAGGTATCTTTAATTTGTCTTATTGACTATTATGTTGTTCTTACTACGAAACTATGAAGCAACAAAACAAAGGAAAAAACACTTAAACCTTCATGCCTAATGGATTGTATGATAGCAAAAATAGTTATCTGCGTTTGATGAAGTTCAAGTCCAATTTTTATTATAAACGAAAAAGCCTTTTTGATGATGATAGTGTGGCTACACAATAATACACTAATTCTTAACGAATTTGCACAATACCATAGAGACACGATATTTATCTTTACTAAGGACAACTTATGTGTGTAGGTTTATTTCCACGAGATATAAAAGATCCTTTTTGCTGTTTCAGCAAAATTTGTTCATCCTTGTTAAGCATACTTTATTGGTTTGAGATGATGAATTCGTAACTTGAACATGGGATGTCTATCCAATTTGAGAAGCTTTTCTTAAATAAATTAATATGATTGTTACAACAATTGAGTGCTTAAATGAGGACCTTGATTTTCGACACTTGAAAAGAGTTTTTCATATACAAGGATAAAGTTAACTTTACTTCAGTGGAAATAATGCAATTATATGTGTTTTTATTAAAACTAAATTATTACAATATTCTGGCATCAACATTTTGCTAGAATTGTTCAAATTAAGAAACACTGGTCAGAAATATTAAGTTACGTTGTTTTTAACAGAACATTGTATCCTGAGTACGAATTTTTGTCTTCTAGATACAGTTTAAATCATTTAAGTATCAATATCTTCTGTTGTTCAAGAGATAACCAAAACCGTACAATTTTGTACTGTTGACTGTTGGGTTTTTATAAAAAAAACTACTGAATGTGAAAAAAAAATATTTTCTGTGAGATGAAATTAGTTTGAAGTCAATATTTTTAGTTTTTGAAAACAAATTTGATTCGAAAGCGTATTTTTATCAAGTTTTAGTAATCTTTGTTTAGGTTTTTATTTATTTCAAAAAAAAAACACTCGATTCAATTATTCTCTAAACTTTACCGAATGTTGATAACCATATCTGTTATAAGATTAATTAAGTTTGAAGCCATAGACTGACATCTTTTTAAAGATATTTGAGTCGAAAATCAATGTTTACAAACTTTTAGCAATGTTTTTATTTTTTGTAAAAAAAACTGGAACTAGAATTATAAAAATTTATTTATTCAATCATTTTACAACTATTTAATAAAATTTTGATAATAAATAAAGAATAAATAATAGTGATCATCCTTTAGATTTAAAGCTAGTGTAAAATGTTACATAGCGAATTTAAATTTACAAAAGCCTGTCACAATTTCGAAAGACCATAATTTTCGATTTTGAGAGATTCACTTCGAGATTCCAATTGGGTCAGTACTCTTCAAAACATTCTATCATACGTTGCAAAACCTCCACATCCTCTGCTAAGATCACCATGTCGTCAGCATACAGCAACAACCTTACATTCAAACTATCGATATTAAGACCTCCTTCAATAATCGCATGTAGATCATTTATATATAAAGCAAAAAGTAAAGGTGATAAAAGGTATCCTTGTTTCAACCCATATAGTGTTTTGAAGTACTCTGATAACTCCCTTCCTGTCCACACTGCTGATTGAGTATCAGAGTATATGCACTCAAGCAGGTTTACAAATTTAATTGAGACTCCCATTTCACGTAACTTGAGCATTAAAGCTGTCTGAAGATTTTATCAAAAGCCACCTTTAAGTCCACGAAAAAAGCATAGACTTTCTTTTTTGTCAGCCAGTTTAATATGTACAATAGACGCCAATAGACATCAAAGTTTCTTTAACAAATATTATCTATTCAATTTAAGTCAATTGTGAAAAGCCAGTCTTTTACTTTTTTCAGGAAAGAGTTTAAATTTTGAGGAGTTCTGATAGATGTTGGTAAGTTATTAAATGACTTGGGAGCTGCGACAGTATAAAAGTTAGAGAAATGAATTTTGGAAGCAGTGGTTGCATTGAAAAGATGCATATTATTTATATGTAGATTGTATAACTGCGAGTTCCTACTTGTAATGTTACCACTTCGCTTGAAAAATTCTCTCATGATCCGTCCAGTTAAGATTAAAATCAATTGTAACTCCTATTTATTTAAAATTGAATCAATTTTGAAACAAGAACCGGAACAGGAACCAGCTGCTTGAAAATTATATCTACCACAACTATGTAAAGGAAAGCTGAATTGTCTACAATTCGACCCATGAATTACTGATGACTAAAAGCTTTGAATGACAAAATTTTAGTTTTTTCACTAAGGATTAACTATAGAAAAACTTCTTCAATTTGGATTTTACAATTATGTCTGAGTTTGACTTGTAGGTAAACGATATATCATCCGCAAAAACCGTAAGAAAGCCATTCAACTGCAACCTAAAGAGAGAGTTCATATAAACCAGAAAAAAAACAAGGGGCTGAGTACGGAGCCCTGAGGTACTCCAGATTGAAAAATAACTCCTCTAAATCCTGCATTTTATAATTTACTTAGCAGTTAATCTTGATCAACCATATCAAAGGCTTTAGTCATATCAATAAAAAGAGACATAAGCGGTTCATTATAATTCAAGCTGCCATAGAATTGACTGCAAAGTCGAAGAATTGCATGTTCGGTTGACTTTCCAGACCAAAATCCAAAGTGATTTTCGCTAAAAAAAAAAACATTTTTATTTAAGAAAGAAGTAATTCTTTTTAACTTCCCATAGGAAGTTATTGTAATGGGTCCGATTTGTCAAATTGAAAATTTTGACATTTCTCGACGTTTCAAGGTCCCTAGAGCCGAAATAAAAGATTTTTAGAAAGATGTCTGTGCGTGCGTGTGTACGTACGTTTGTACGTCCGTACGTCCGTACGTCCGTACGTCCGTACGTCCGTACGTTCGCGACGTTTTTTTCGTGGTCTATAGCTCAAGAACCAGAAGAGATATCGACTTCAAATAAATTTTGTTACACAGATAATAAGGCAGAAAGATGCAGAAAGGGCTCTCAAGAAAATTGCGTGGGTGGTTTTTTTACTATAGCAGTTTGAAAAAAAGGTGAAAATTTTGGTTAACCCTAAATATCTTACGAACCAAAAGCGCTAGAGACTTGAATTAAATTTTATATAATAGATTATAACTTGATACCAAACACGTATATTTTTTGAAAAAAATCAATATAACGTTTTTTTTTTTAAATCAATAAAACTGAAAAAAAAAATTTGTCACCTCCAAAATTTTACGACTGAAATATGATTTTATCTCTAAAACAATTTTGTGCAACGAAGAATAATGTTTTTGACATCTGATAAAATTTTGAGAAAAATCTAATTGACAGTTTTTTTATAAAAAATAAAAATCTAAAAAAAAACATTACTCGAAGTTCGTAAAAATTGAATATCGATTCAAATATCTTTTCAAAAACTTGAAATTAAGGCTTCAATTTTATTTTAGCTTATAAGAAATATTGTTTTCAACATTCTGAAAAATTTTTAGAAAAATCGAATTGACAGTTTTTTTTACAAAAAATAAAAACCTAAAAAAAAATTTATAAAAGTTGGTAAAAATTGATTTTCGACTCGAATATCTTTTCAAAACTTTGAGATATTGGCTTTAATTTACTTTTATCTTTTAAAAAATATTGTTGTCAACATACAGTTTAAGTTTAAAAAAATCGAATTGACAGTTTTTTTTACAAAAAATAAAAACCTAAACAAAAAATTTATAAAAGTTGGTAAAAATTGATTTTCGACTCAAATATCTTTTCAAAACTTTGAGATATTGGCTTTTATTTACTTTTGTCTTTCAAAAAATCTTGTTGTCAACATTCAGATAAAGTTTGAAAAAAATCGAATTGACAGTTTTTTTTACATAAAATAAAAACCTAAAAAAAAAATTTATAATAGTTGGTAAAAATTGATTTTCGACTCAAATATCTTTTCAAAACTTTGAGATATTGGCTTTTATTTACTTTTATCTTTCAAAAAATCTTGCTGTCAACATTCAGTTAAAGTTTGAAAAAAATCGAATTGACAGTTTTTTTACAAAAAATAAAAATTATAAAAATTGGTAAAAATTGATTTTCGACTCAAATATCTTTTCAAAACTTTGAGATATTGGCTTTAGTTATCTTTTATCTTTCAAAAAATCTTGTTGTCAACATACAATTAAAGTTTGAAAAAAATCGAATTGACAGTTTTTTACAAAAAATAAAAACCTAAAAAAAATAATTTATAAAAGTTGGTAAAAATTTACTTTCGGCTCAAATAGCTTTTCAAAACTTAAAAATATTGTCTTGAAACTTATTTTATTTCACAGAAAATATTGTTTTCGATATTCAGTAATTTTTATATAAAAATCCAACAGTCCCTTTTTTCATATAAAAAATAAAATCTACAAAAAGAGTACGCAAATTTGGTAAAAATTGATACGAGTACATAAAGACAAACTTTTAAGCAAGACAAATCGACAGACGGGATGGGAAGTTATCAGTGTGGGTCGCATCCCAGCCTCTTTTTTTTCATTAATTTTACGAGCATTATTGAAAAGGTGGGAAAAATAGAAAAAGGTCTATAGATTGACAAATTTGTTCTATCTTCTGTTTTATAAAGAGAAATCACCTCCGCACACTTAATTTGTTGAGGAAAACAACCTTGTTAATTAACATTCTGATACATATAAAGCAATTTTTTTGAATAAGCAATTTTTTTGAGTAAGTTACTCGATATGTCATCTGAAGTACAAGAGTTTTTGTTTTCCAATGATAAAATAATTGTATAGGTTTAAAAAGAGGAAACAGCATCGAAAGCAAATCTGTTAGGTTGTTAATATTCGTAATTTAAACTGCGTTGATTTCCTTAAATTATTCATTGAATTTGTTTGAAATACATTTTGAATTGCATAGTGAAATATCTTCTGAAACAATAGTTCCTATTGTGTTCCTATTTCTTTCCTAAAATATCGTTTATAATTTTCAATTCCTTTTTTCTGAATAAATTAGAATAATAATTTTCACGAGTTGATTCAATGTTAATTTTAACAGCTTTACAATAACAAATCATAATATTTGTGTAGTTTTGTATTATTAACTTCCCATAGTTATTATAGGTCCGATTTGTCAAATTGAAAATTTTGACATTTCTCGACGTTTCAAGGTCCCTAGAGTTAAAATAAAAGATTTTTAGAAAGATGTCTGTGCGTGCGTGTGTACGTTCGCGACGTTTTTTTCGTCGTCCATAGCTCAAGAACCAGAAGAGATATCGATTTCAAATAAATTTGGTTGTACCGATAATAAGGCAGAAATATGCAGAAAGGGCTCTCAAGGAAATTGCGTGGGTGGTTTTTTACCATAGCAGTTTGAAAAAAAGGTTAACATTTTGGGACTTGAATAAAATTTTATATAATAAATTTTAACGTGATACAAGACAAGTATATTTTTTTGGAAAAATTCCATTTAACGTTTTTTTTTATAAATCAAAAAAAAACTAAAGAAAAAAAATTTGTCACCTCCAAAATTTTACGACTAAAATATGATTTCATCTCCAAAACAATTTTATGCAACGAAGAATAATGTTTTTGACATCTGATAAAATTTTGAAAAAAATCGAATAAACAGATTTTTTTATAAAAAATAAAAATCTAAAAAAAAACATTACTCAAAGTTGGTAAAAATTGAATATCGATTCAAATATCTTTTCAAAAACTCGAAATAAATGCTTCAAACTTATTTTATCTTATAAGAAATATTGTTTTCAAAATTCTGAAAAAATGTTGAGAAAATCGAATTAACTGTTTTTTTACAAAAAAATAAAAACCAGAAAAAAAAATAATAAGAGTTGGTAAAAATTTATTTTCGACTCAAATATCTTTTCAAAACTTTGCGATATCGGCTTTAAACTGTTTTTATCTTTCAAAAAATATTGTTGTCAACATTCAGTAAAATTTTGAAAAAAAATCGAATCGACAGTTTTTTTAACAAAAAATTAAAAACCTAAAAAAAAAAATACATTACTCAAAGTTGGTAAAAATTGAATATCGATTCAAATATCTTTTCAAAAACTTGAAATTTAGGCTTCGAACTTATTTTATCTTATAAGAAATATTATTTTCAACAGTCTGAAAAATTTTGAGAAAAATGGAATTGACAGTTTTCTTACCAAAAATAAAAACCAAAAATAAAAAAAATTTTAAAAATTGGTAAAAATTGATTTTCAAATCAAATATCTTTTCAAAAATTAAAAATATTGCTTTCAAACTTATTTTATTTCACAGAAAAACTTGTTTTCGATATTCAGTAATTTTTATATAAAAATCCAACCGTCCGTTTTTTCATAAAAAATAAAAGCTACAAAAAATAGTACGCACATTTGGTAAAAATTGATACGAGTACATATAGACAAACTTTTAAGCAAGAAAAATTGATAGACGGGATGGGAAGTTATCAGTGTGGGTCGCATCCCAGCCTCTTTTTTTAATTTCATATTAGAAGAACCAGGATGGAAAGTGAATTATATGAAGATAAGAAAGAGGAAGAATATGTATGTTTAAATTGTAAAGCGATCGCCTATTCGTTGTGTAGTTAGGTATGTGTCTTAGTTCATTGGCGTGCTCAGCTTTATGCAGATAGACAGATAAAGACATGTTTATGATGATAATGAATAAATGTTATTAGTAGTTAAGGTACCTACTACAATCCAATTACATTATTTTTATAAAAATACATAAATATGTACCAAATGCATTCATTTGGATAAAAATAGGAATGTAATTAAAAGTTGGTCAACATAATTTACTTTAAATACAGTTAAAATAATTTAAAAAAAAAAAATATTTTAAGATTCAAAATTTTACCTAAAAAATAAGTTTATCATCAAAAATTTAATGCCATTTTAAAAAACCAAAAACCCTTGATTTTTTATTTTTTGAAAATCGTTAGAGCGTTTTTTTTTTTAAATTTAGAATTAGAATTGTAAATATACGCTATACATTTGAATTTCGTAAAAAATTGAAAAAAAAAAATTCAATATTTTTTCAAAAATCTAAAAATAAAAAATTGCACTTTTGATAGTCAAATATTGTTAAGGCAATATAAGAGCCTATTCAAAAAAAAAACATTGTAATCAGTTCATAAGTTGCTAAGAAAATAAAAAATCAAAATAAAGGTTCTATTAGCGTAACCTTTCCTGAGTAATACAAAAACATGTTTTTCTTATTAAAAGAAACCAAGTTAAAAATTTAATTTTAGAGAAAATTTAAAAAAAATCTATCGGTTTGTTTTTGAGAAAATTCGAATTTTCGTTTTTTGACCAAAAAAATTGTATAGACACTGTTACTTTTGATCTTGAAAAAAATGACAAAAAACGCGTAACGCAAACCTGCTTAAAACCTTAACTTACAAGTTTGAACTCAATCGACCCAATGGCTTAGGCTGTAGGAGCGTGGAAAGACATACAAAACAGACCGGACGGAATCGCGGGACCCACTTTTTTCGACTTCTCTACCATCGTAATATCATGTTTGATTAAATTCTCGAGTTCGAAATTTTGCACGAATGCAAAACTTGCCATATAGTTCCTATATGTCGCAAGTAAAAACCAAAAGTGGAACTCATTGCCAGAAACCATCTCTTTTGTTATTCAAGGGTTCAGAGGTTTTTCTTCATGGTTGAAAACATCAAATTTTGATTAGGTTTTAGCATTCTTGTCTAGTTCTATCTTGAAAGCTTATTTTTATGTAAATGTATATGAAGGATGTTTCTTAGAAGTTCATACATTTTAAATTGAATAAAACAAATATAATTATTTTGAAATTTATTTTTTTGGAAGGATCATATTTTATACCAATATAATTCACATCAATGGCTGGCTTGGACGTAGTTTAATCTAAAAGTCCATTTTAAACTTCCCATAGGAAGTTATTGTAATCGGTCGATTTGTCAAATTGAAACATTTTTACATTTCTCTACGTTTCAAGATCCTTATACTCGAATTAAGAGATTTATAGAAAGATGTCCGTATGTTCGTCAAGTACATTACAAAATTAGTAGAGATATCGACTTCAAATAAGTTTTATTGTACAGGTAATAATACAAAAAGATGCAGAAAGTACTCTCAAAAAAATAAAGTTTGTGTTTTTTTTACCATAGCAGTTTAACAAAACGTGAACATTTTGGTTAACCGTAAATATCTCACGAACAAATATCGCTAGGGACTTCAATTGCATTTTGTATTAATTATTGTAACGTGATACGTGATTGGAAAAAAAATCTAATTAACGGTTTTTTTATAAATACAAAAAAAAAATGAAAATATTTGTCACCTCGAAGATTTTACGAACAAAAAATGATTATATCTCCAAAATAAGTTTGTGCAACGAAAAATAATGTTTTTGACATCTGGTAAAACTTTGACAAAAATCGAATTGACAGTTATTTTTAAATAAATAAAAACCTTAAAAACACTACTTAAAGTTCGTAAAAAATGATTTTCGACTCAATTATCTTTTAAAAGATTTGAGATTCAAAGTAATTTTATTTTATAAAAAAAGAGTCTGGGATGCGACCCACACTGATAACTTCCCATCCCGTCTGTCGATTTGTCTTGCTTAAAAGTTTGTCTATATGTACTAGTATCAATTTTACCAAATTTGCGTACTATTTTTTGTAGATTTTATTTTTTATGAAAAACGGACTGTTGGACTTTTATATAAAAATCATTGAATATTGAAAACAATATTTTTTGTAAAATAAATAAGTTTGAAGACAATATCTAAAATGTTTGAAAAGATATTTGAGTCGAAAATCAATTTTTACCAACTTTTGTTAAATTTGTTTAGGTTTTTAATTTTTTGTACAAAAACTATCAATTCGATTTTTCAAAATTTTACTGAATGTAATAATATTTTTTGAAAGATAAAAGTAGAAAAAAAAAGACAATATCTACAATTTTTAAAAAGATATTTGAGTCGAAAATCAATTTTTACCAACTTTTATTATTTTTTTTTTAGGTTTTTATTTTTTGTAAGAAAACTGTGAATTCGATTTTTTTCAAAATTTTTTCGAATGTTGAAAACAATATTTGTTATAAGATAAAATAAGTTTGAAGAATAAATTTCAAGATTTTGAAAAGATATTTGAATCAATATTAAATTTTTAATAACTTTGAGTAATGTTTTTTTTAGATTTTTATTTCTTATAAAAAAAAAACTGTCAATTCGATTTTTTTTAAATTTTATTAGATTTCAAAAACATTGTTCTCCGTTGCTCAAAATTGTTTTGGAGATGAAATTATATTTTAGTCGTTAAATTTTGGAGGTGACAAATTTTTTTTCAGTTTTTTTGATTTAGAAAAAAAACCGTTTGATAGATTTTTTTCAAAAAACTATACTTCTTTGAGATCACGATACAATTTATTATATAAAATTTAATTCAAGTCTCTAGCATTTTTGGTTCGTAAGATATTTATGGTTAACCAAAATGTTCACCTTTTTTTCAAACTGCTATGGTAAAAAAACCACTCAAGGAATTTTCTTGAGAGCCCTTTCTGCATCTTTCTGCCTTATTATCTGTATAACAAAATTTATTTGGAGTCGATATCTCTTCTGGTTCTTGAGCTATGGGCAATGAAAAAAACGTCGCGAACTTACGTACACACGCACGCACAGACATCTTTCTAAAAATCTTTTATTTCGACTCTATTGACCTTGAAACGTCGAGAAATGTCAAAATTTTCAAAAAAAATCGGACCCATTACAATAACTTCCTATGGGAAGTTAAAAATATTGTTTTTAATATTCGTCAAAATTATGAGAAAAATCGAATTGACAGTTTTTAAACAAAAAACTACTAAAAGTTCGTAAAAATAATTTCCAACTAAAATATCTTTTAAAAACTTTGAGATTATGGCTTCCAACTAATTTTAACTTATAAGAAATATTGTTTTCAACATTTAGACATTTTTTTAAGAAAAATCGGATTGACAATTTTTTTTGCAAAAAATAAAAACTTAACAAAAAAATTAATAAAAGTTGGTAAAAATTGATATTCGACTGTAGTTTCTTTTCAAAAAATTAAAATATTGACTTTAAACTTATTTTATCACACAGAATATATTGTTTTGGACATTCAGTTATTTTTTTTAAGAATCCAACAGTAAAAATTAATGTTCGGTTCTTGATATCTCTCAATTTAATTTCATCTTATTTGTATTTTTGTTTATTTAAGAAATAAAACTTTTAAGAAGTGCTACTAAAATTGGTTCAAATAAATTTTCGACTAAAAATCTCTTTTACCACAATAAATTTTGATATCAAATTATTTCATGTATATATGCAAAATATTGTTAAATATTATAAATATTTAAGAATTATTTAACTGACAACTTTATTGACAAAACACAAAAACCTACAAACCTTTTAAGCAAGACTTTTTAAAGCATTTGTCGTATATCAGCAATAACTCAGTGAATGTTGATTTAAAATATCCAATACAAAATATTCAGGTTGCTTTAAAAAGCACGTTCTTGGAAACCAATTCACGGGTCTTTAACGTGAAACTATGGGATTACCAAACGTTTCCTTCAAGAAAACAATTGTGATACGAGCTCTGCGACATGTTTCTCCGCGTCTTGTTGAGACTCAAACTACATGGTTGTTCAATTGATGAACACAAAGTCAGCAATCATGGCTTTATAGCTACAGAACCGTTTTGAAAAGAGAACATAACAATTATTCCACCAGCCCTTAAAGAACATGAAACAATCCGTTTTGGTGGATGTAACTGTGTCTCAACACATGTGTACTGGGGATTATCATGACTCCAAAAACCGCTGTTTTGCTAATTGACGTATTCGTTCAACCGAAAGTAAGCTTCATCTCTAAATAAAAACAATTCGCGGTGTCGTATTTCGAACTTAACCATGATTTTCAATCTAAATTTACACAAATGCCAAACAAATTTAAAAATAGATCTCTTGACAGGTGATAAAAGGGCCACCAGTTAAAATAATGTTGCCGACTTAAAGTTCTTTAACATAAAAAAAATAGAGTAAATTGTTCAACCTAAACAATTTGAACATAGTTCAAGTAAAGGCTAAAAGATTCAGCTCTCATGACAGAAATTATAAAAAATAGCTTAATTTTTGCTCAAGTAATTGTTTCGTTGACATTTTTACAGCCATTAAATAATAAAGCCCCCTCCCCAAACAAAAATTCTTACATTTTTAAATAAATAATTTTTCAACGCTCCATTTAATTTGTTTTGTATGCATTTACAAACCAGCAGGTGATAACGACAATAATTTATTTCCTTTTCATGTCCAGTAGTTATTGAACTTTTCCATTGAGTAAACCTTTATAGCTAGAAATATCCCCTAAAAAGCCCAACACTAAAACCACCAACCCATGTATAGGGGTTGTTTTGTTTTCTCCCTTTTATTTTTTTTAACGAAGTTCTATGTAAAATATTAAATAAGTTTTTCAGAGAGAATTGAATGGAGTCCTGTGTTGAAATCAGACACCACCGCCACCGGTTACGGATGCAGACAGAATATACATATGTACCTTATATGTAGGAATTCTATAGAAATGTCTCTCCAGATATATGTACGTTTACGTATACCCACTGTGCTTGGCTTTCAAAAACACCCGTCTAATCATTTTTTGCAGACTTCCATCCTACACAGAAATAGTTGGGTTTTTGAAAACAATGACAATTTTTGTCTACGTTGTGTTTTTTGTATTTTTTTAGCGGGAACATGTATCCCATTTCTCTCATCATGATTATGTAGGTACTTCCTTATTCCTGAAACATAAATGCACTTCGGAAGAAAACAAAAGGAGCACAAAATCCATTTACACTGATTGTATTGCTAGTTGACAGTTTTCTGCTCTGACACGACAGAAGAAAGACAAAAAAAAAAGAAATAGTTGTCTCTTCATTTCTATTACTGTCACTGATGCATAGTGCACATCTCCACACATTCGTTTAGTGGAGCAAGGAGTCACAAAACACAGAGAAACAGGCGCCACTGCCATTCAAATATGGGCAAATGGGTGAATTCTACAGATAAATACGTTTCCTTTTTTTCGTTTTTTAGTTTTTTGAAATCCCGGTTGCTATCATTTAATGCAATATTCAACGAAGAGCTTGAGGCGGCCAGGACTTAGGAATAGGAACAAACAGGATACATGTGAATTTGTATATGTTGAAGGATATGAGTACAAATTTGTATATGAAACAGACGAACAAATGTCTCGCATAAAGGATGCTTTTAAAGAAATGACTTTATGGACCATATAACGTTGAAGATCTCCTGGAGATGCATTGCATGCAACGGCAAGGCGCAGCGCAATGGCCATCTCAATCATGTTACGTGCAGTGCATATGCATAAGGCATGTCGCATGTGTCCTAGTCCTACCTACATACATATGATGATGCGGAGTATGGGTACGATGCAACGGCAAGATGCAAGCATCAGAGCAGAGCCGAACGGCATCAGACACAATCATCATGAATAAATCTTAGCATCATAAGAACATTTTGCTGAGAGTTTGCAATGTGTATGTATGGTTGTGTATATAGGTATGGGGTATGTTGCATGTAAGTGAGGGCTCAACTACTCATACAATATAATTTATAATTTAAACCTGATGCCATGCAGCGCGCACGATGAGGTTGTTGTCCTTTTCCTTTTTTTGAGAGTTCTAGGATGAATTCTTAATTAAGAGATTAATTATTATTTCCGTTCGTTGTAAGGAAGACTAACCAACTAAGTTTTTGATATATGAGGGTGGATTTTGTATATTTAGTTGGGTAAGATAGTGTAAGGATGTAATTTTACGCCATGCTGGTTCTTATAAATATTTTAGCATGATGCTGAATTCTGACTTTACTTTAAAGCTTCATGTATATTCTTAAAAATTAGATCTTATTTTTGCGACTTTATGCGAGTAATAGGGTCTGAAGAGTTGTTAAAGTGCCCCAATGAAAAGCTTATTCGATGAAGATGAACCTTCAATGAAAAGTATAGTCTGTTTTAAACTACTTCAGAAGCTTTTCAGTGAACGTACGTTGACTAGATCAACTGCATTTTGAATCGACTGTAGGCTCATGTAAAAATGCAAATTTCAGCAAGTTCAAAAAATCGAATGTCTCAGATTCTCCTACACACTTTCAGGTAATAAAAATGTACAATAAGTAAAAATATAAATAAATTAGGTGGCGCAACAGTCCGTTGAGAACTATTGACTTACAACTCTCAACCATTCCTGTGTGTGAGTAATTTTGTGAGGAATAGAGGAGACCTACAGTTTTAAGCCGAATCCGAACGGATAATTTGAGCAAGCACTTTTCATGACAAGAATTACTCTTGGAGGAACTTTAGATACCATAAACAGGGATCAAACCCAAGACCTCTGGCATGACAATCCAACGCACTAACCATCATACCACAATAAATGAAATTCCAAGTCTTGTTCAGGCCTTGATTAGTTCATAATGATTTGTCAAAACAGATATATTAAGTGAAGAACAATTTGACAGATAAACAACGAGCTTTCACTTTCAAAGTTCGAAAGTCCTGATTAAAACACCTTTTGCAACTGAATGTGTAATAAATTTTGGCAATCGCTACCATTAGTCAAATTGAAAATGTTGATATTTCTCAACATTTGAAGGTTTTTATACAAATGTTTATGTATTCGTGTGCTGTTCGTCTGTTACCTTTTTTTCGTTGGTCATATCTCAAGAACCGGCAGAAATATTGATTTCAAATTACAAATAGGCGTTGACAACAAATATTTTACGAAGCAATACTGCAACTTCATTCCAATTTCATATAATACATTGTGAAAAAAAAAAACAACTTAAGGTTTTTATAAATTTAATGAACCTTGTACTTTTTTTAAAAGTATCAAATTGATAGTTTTTGTTTGCAGAATATAAAAGCCTTAATTACGGTGAATGTAAAAAAATGGATTTCGACTTGAATATCTAGACAACAATTAAATATAATCGTTTGGAACTAATTGTTTGTTTACTATCCTCCAAGTATTTTTAATATAACTCTTCTTGAGAATTTCACATCATGTATTTTTATAGAAACTATGTGGCAAGTTTTGCAATCGTGCAAAATTTCGAGCTTGAGATTTTAATCAAACATGAAATTACAACGGTAAAGAAGTCCAAAAAAGTGGGTCCCGCAATTCCGTCTGGTCTGTTTTGTCTGTCTGTCCACGCTCCTACAGCCTTAACCGTTGAGTCAATTGAGTTAAGCCTTGAAAGTTAAGGTTTTGAGCAGATTCGCGTTAGGCGTTTTTTTCTTTTTTTTTAGATCAAAACTAACAGTGGCCCCCATACAATTTTTTATTGTTTGGATTGAAAAAAAAATTCTGTATCTCAAAAACGGGTCAACATTTTTTTACAAAATTCAAATGTAGAGCGTATATTAACAATCACTAAGCAACTGCATACCAAAACTATTTTTAGAACAAGATTGAAAATTGTGTATATAAAAAATTAATTTAAAAAAAAACCGCTCTAATGATTTAAAAAAAAAGAGGCTGGGATGCGACCCACACTGATAACTTCCCATCCCGTCTGTCGATTTGTCTTGCTTAGAAGTTTGTCTATATGTACTCGTATCAATTATTACCAAATTTGCGTACTATTTTTGTAGATTTTATTTTTTATGAAAAAATGGACTGTTAGATTTTTATATAAAAATTACTGAATATTGAAAACAATATTTCCTGTGAAATAAAATAAGTTTGAAGCCAATATTTTTCATTTTTGAAAAAAACTATTTGAGCCGAAAGTAAATTTTGACCAAGTTTTAGTATTGTTTTTTTTAGAGTTTTATTTTTTGTAAAAAAAACTGTCAATCCGTATTTTTAAAAAATTTAACCAAATGTTAAAAACAATATTTCTTATAAGATAAAATTAGTTTGAAGCCAATATTTAAAATTTTTGAAGAGAAATATCTCGAAAATCAATTTTTACCAACTTTTATACATTTTTTGTTAGGTTTTTATTTTTTGTAAAAAAACTATCAATTCGATTTTTCTCAAAATTTGTCTTAATATTAAAAACAATATTTCTTATAATAAAAAATTAGTTAGAAACTATTATCTCAAAGTTCTGAAAAGATATTTGAGTCGAAAATCATTTTTTACCAACTTTTGTTAATTTTTTTTTTGGTTTTTAATTTTTTGTAAAAAACTGTCAAATCGATTTTTTTCAAAGTTTAACTGAATATTGAAAACAATATTTTTTGAAAGATAAAAGTAAATTAAAGCCAATATCTTAAAGTTTTGAAAAGATATTTGAGTCGAAAATCATTTTTTACCAACTTTTGTTAAATTTTTTGTCGGTTTTTAATTTTTTGTAAACAAACTGTCAATTCGATTTTTTTCAAACTTTAACTGAATGTTGACAACAAGATTTTTTGAAAGATAAAAGTAAATTAAAGCCAATATCTCAAAGTTTTGAGAAGATATTTGAGTCGAAAATCAATTTTTACCAACTTTAATACATTTTTTTTTAGGTTTTAATTTTTTGTAAAAAAACTGTCAATTCGATTTTTCACAACATTTTTCAAAATGTTGAAAACAATATATCTTATAAGATAAAATAAGCTTGAAGCCTAAATTTCAAGTTTTTGAAAAGATATTTTAATCGATATTCAATTTTTACGAACTTTGAATAATGTTTTTTTTAGATTATTATTTCTTATAACAAAAAACTATCAATTAGATTTTTTTGAGAATTTTATCACATGTCAAAAACATTATTTTTCGTTGCGCAAAATTGTTTTAGAGATGAAATCATATTTCAGTCGTAAAATTTTATTTTATTTAAAAAAAAAAAAACAATTATATTAATTTTTTTCACAAAATATACTTGTTGGGTATCACGTTACAGTATAATATATATAAAATTTAATTCAAGTCTCTAGCGGTTTTGGTTCGTAAGATATTTAGGGTTAACCAAAATGTTCACCTTTTTTCAAACTGCTATGGTAAAAAACCACCCACGCAATTTTCTTGAGAGCCCTTTCTGCATCTTTCTGCCTTATTATCTGTATAACAAAATTTATTTGAAATCGATATCTCTTTTGGTTCTTGAGCTATGGACGACGAAAAAAACGTCGCGAACGTACGGACGTACAAACGTACGTACACAAGCACGCACAGACATCTTTCCAAAAATCTTTTATTTCGACTTTAGGGACAATGAAACGTCGATAAATGTCAAAATTTTCAATTTGACAAATCGGACCCATCACAATAACTTCCTATGAGAAGTTAATAAAATCAAGGGTTTTTTGATGTATAAAATTGTATTTAAATTTTTGAAGACAAACTTATTTTGCAGGTCAAATTTTGAATCTTAAAATATTTTTTTTAAGTATTTTACCTGTGCATGAGCCCGAAAGAGCAAATTATTTTGACAACATTTTAACTACATTCTTAGCTTTTATTAAAATCAATTCATTTGCTACACACATATTATGTATTTTTATGACTTTAACTATTTTCAATACCAAAGATGGCCACTGCATTGATTAACGAATATATTACATCAACGTTTAATTTTAAAGTGTCTATCAAGAAGTATTATCTTGATATTTTTGTATATAAGATTTTTAAATATTATTTCTTAAGAATAAAGCTCTTTCACACATATTTTACCTGCCTTCCCCTATATAAAAAAAAATAAATACTTGTAGAAGTTAATGAAATGGATCAGAAAGAGTATATGTATTTTCTATTAGAATCATTTTTTCAACGTATTACGTACAACCTCTACAACTACTGCTTACGTGTCACTTCATAACTAAAATCCAAAACGCAGAAGAGTCTGACTGTAAAAACACATGAATATAGCAATTTCTTGTACCTGTTCGTATGTTTCTTTTTTTTTTAATTTAACCAAAAAAAAAGAAACTGAACGTAATGTTCATGTTTGCGCTGAAACCTTGTAGGAAAGATTGAATGTGATTGGATTGTAGTAAGTACCTTCTACATTATAATAGCATTAATTTATTATCATTATAAACATGTCTTTCTCTATCTTTCTGTATAACGCTGAGCACGCCAATGAACTTAGACACCTACCTAACTACACAACCAATAGGCGATCGCTTTTCAATTTAAACATTCATATTCTTTCTCTTTCTTATCATCAGATAATTTATTTTCCATCCTGGTTCTTTTAATATGAAATTAAAATAAAGCTATCCAAAGGAAAAAGCTTAGAACGAAGTAGTTGAATACACAAACAATTGTTTTCGTTAAGTATGCTTACAAGTATTTTTCATTTCAGGAATGAGTTGTCCTAAGATGAGTTGTGTCTCGGGATGAAACTATCTTACCGACAAAAAATGGTGTGTATTCGATAAGTTCGTTCAAATACACAAACCATTTATTTAACATAATATTTTCCGAGTATTACATATTTTTATTATTAAAGTTAAGTTTTTGTAACTAATTATAAATTAATATTCAATAAAATACAGGTATATTTTTATATCCTTTTTTAAGCAGACTCTTTGCATAAAGGAGCAAGTTCGCGCGATTCAGCCGTGCGTTTTATTTCATATGGCTTTCATTTTGTTGATTTTGTTTCTACCGCACGTTTTTTTAATAAAAGCTCTAAATTTTAGTCAAGAACTTCAAAAGTATTTTTAACATAACTATTCTTGAGAATTTCACATCAATAGTTAAAAGACGAAGGAGTGTAAAGCTTTTAATATCGTTGATAGATAACTAACAATGTTTATTGCATATGAACTATACATTAAGTTAATAGCTTAGTTTGTTTCATAGTTTTAATATTGTTATTCTATAAGTATGATCTGTCCTCTGGATAGCACATTATTTATGACAGTCGATAAACTTGTTGCAACTCCTGGCTTATCCTTGATTTTAGCTGCTGATATATGCTAAGTTTGATTAAATTCTAATTACTTTTCTAGTTTTTCAAGGCGTTTGAGGGGAATTAATGTTCTGTCTGACAAGCTGATCACTGCGTTTGACTTTGGTAGTAGATTTGCATATTACTAAATTTTTTTATCGTCTCAAATATCATATCAGAAAACGGTTTAAATTAAAGCTATAAATTGCAAAGTTTTGTAAGTTTTTTATATCAATAAAAAAATATCATTTTGAAGGATAGTTTCCCAGCCTCTTTTTACCTACGACTAATATCCACAGGATTTGCAAACTTTATGCAGGAGTAAGTTTATTAAGTACAAAATGAAAAACCAAACTGAACATAAATTAATTGGCAGTTGTTAAAATGGCCAAAACAAAACATCGTTTATATATCAACTTTTATAACCCCTAAAAATTTTGAAGATCTTAATCAAACATGACATTTCGATTGTACATGGGTCCAAAACAGTGAATCGAGTGATTCCATTTGCCTTTCTGTCCTCTCCCTTATAGCTTACCATTGTGTTGATTAAGTTCAAACTTAGAACATAAGGCTTTAAATTTACATTAGCCTGAGGGAACAAGAAGCAGAGGCAGGCCTCCTTCGGTTAAGTGATCAAGTTGAGGCCGAAGCACGTCAACTTGGTATTCGAAACTGGAGGCAGCAAGCTGCAGTTATTACTTGACGCCCAGCAGCGGAATGCGCTGTAGCACCAACTAAAGTAAAGTAATGTAAGATTTCTTAACTTGGGTTCTTTTTTTATGCATAAATATTTCTGTAAAGCTCCAAAAAAGTACACCAATAGAACCGTTATTTCGTTTTTGAATTTGCTCAAGTACCAACCTTTCCACTGAGTCTTTTAAAATTATATTCCCAAAATATTGTTATTTAATTTAACGCAACCATGAACCAGGTCATCTTATACATAAAGCACTCTCCTTTTCTCCCATCGCATCCATATTCATGAGTTCACATTCTACACTTTGTGTTGGTTTATGTTGAGATAGTTGGTTCATCAAAATGGTTCCCAAATCCATCCCTTCTCTACCGCAGCCTATATCCAACTCACCTGTTTCCACCCTGTTTTTGATTTACATTTAAGTTATAACGAACTGTTTTCTGCCTTAAATAAACCAAATATTATTCTTGATGTCATGAAAAAAAATCCAATAACTCGCCCAATAATCTCATTAAATTATCTCGAGCGAAAGACTTTTTCAAGCCCTAAAAAAAGGAACATCTTCTTCTGTGTTTTATTGAACTCATTTAATACAAACAAACAAAAATAAACTTCTATTTTGCTTTAACTTTTATCTACGTAGAGCCTATTCAATAGTTCTCGTTTAAAATATCCTTGAAATTGAACTTTTAATGGTGAAACTCATTACTCAACTCTCAACTTGTATATAGGGTCGAATGAAAAGGAGGCTGTGTCAAAATGAAGATTATGGGGTGGTTTTATGATGAAATCCAATTTCAACCAAAACCAGTCATAAGTTGCCATGGCTAACAAATTAACGAACTATGAGGTTTAAATTTCAATTCTTTAATGAGGTAATAAAGAAGAGGTACAGCAAAGGTAGGTTATTGTATAGGCAGGGTTGCACATAGTTATCTCTGCTATAACAACTTATCCTGTCAAGGACTTTAATTTCACTAGAAAATTCAATGACGTCCTAACTGTATATAGGTTTTCATTCCTTATAAATTTTTATACCTCAGGTGTTTTAAGGAAAAATCGAACTATACCATAAGGCCACATATACACTTGTATATATAGATATAGACCTCAGTTGTGGCACTACACATAAAGCGTTATGAAAAGAGTGAAAAATGTTTTTCAAAATCCAACGGAAATGTTGCCTTGGGATCACTTTATTTCACTTTTCATCCCTTATGATATAGTGAAGGCACTTTAAAACACAACGCCCCTGGGGGTTGAAAAAGGAGAATGGATCAACGGCAGCGAGAAGTGCCTACACTACACATAAAAGGTTGGTGTTGGAGATGAAGCCACCTTTTCGTTCGAGGTTTATGGATAGTGTTACTTTTTATAAAGACAAAACGAACAAAAAAAAGTATCGGGTTGTGGACCAATTTTTATTAAGCTCTTTTGTAGTGGTGTTGATTTCCTTATGGATTCCTAACGGTAGTTCAAGGAGGGAGGTGGGGGAGTTTTAATTTCGATGGCCTTTTCGAGGATTAAATTTTAACAAGGTAATGGTCCTAATGGTTTATGGGGTAGATTATGATCCTCTTTTTTGTTGACCAAATAAATTCGCCTTTCTTTTATTTTTCAGTCAATGATAAAAATTGTGTGGTCATTGCTTGTTTTTAATTTTGATGTTTTCAAAATAAAAATGTCATGGAATAGGAATTGAAATAAAGTTAAAATTGCAAAACCAACTACAAATAAAAAAAAGAGTAATGGCAAAGAGATAAATTTAAATAAGGCATAAATATAATTTATTTTGTATAACTTACACCTTTTGGCTGGTTTACAACTTTTTCGATAAATTATTTTTGAAATTCTATTTTGCCCCTCGCCCGGACTCCTTTAGAAGTCGATGCATATAAATTAATGAAGTACTTGAAAAGTACGTGAAAACAAAGTTAAGTATTCTTTTGTTCAAATGCAAGAACTGTATAAACATCTTTCACTCTATCGACCAATGCCAAAACTTTGAAGGGATGGCTCCTGGTATGCTTTTGCTGCACCACCCACGTGCGCTGCCGCCTTAGGTCCATAGTTCCTACACTCACTAGATATTGATCAATAAATTTGATTTAGATTTTAAGTTTAGAGGGTTTTAGGAAATATTTATAACATAGTTTATTGTAGCATAGTGTACAAAGAAAAGGGTATTTTATTTAAGGACTTTCTTGGAAAGAGAGGTAGAAAATTCGAAACAGACATAGAATGGCTTAAACAATTATCCATATCGACACAATGAAAATACCATTCGTAGAAAATAACAAAGCGAATCATCCAATTTTTCAAAAGAGGCTGATATTCAATTCACACTAAGTGCAGCTCCTGAAAACTGTTAACTAATATTTGTTGTAATGAAATTGTCCTTAAACAGATAATATGAAAGTATAAGCTCAAAAAATTAAATGCTTAGATGTTTTGGGCTGAGATATTTGAGACATTCAAGTTGATTTTTGTAATGTTTCATTTTAGAAAAAACTCAATTTTCAGAAAAATATTAGCATGTTTTTATGTGTAGGTTTTTCCAATTAGAAGTTTTATCTTTATTTCGAGAGCTTTTATTTTCGAAGTCGCCATCTTTTGAATAAAGAATTAAGAAAATGTATGTTTATTTTTTTGAATTTAACAGAATTTTGTTGTTATATTACAAATAATCTATGCTTATAAATATCTTTCAAAAATGTTCTTAATGTTTTCTAATCATGCTTGTTAAGGATGTTTATAGTCTCTTGTAGGGTAAGAGTATTTTTCTCGAAAAAGTAGCGTCTTTTAGTTTTGAATTTTGTACAAATACCCATGAAGTGTAGACAATCTTCTTTCGATTTTAAGCTGCACAGCGTACCATTATATGGACATCCATTTAAGTTGAGAACTTCAAATCTTGCTTAAAAGATTAAGGATATCTCTTCATAACTTACTGAATCCTTAAAATAAATTTCTGCAACCAAGATTATAGTTGAGTTGACTCGAGATTATTCTACTGAATGAGTCTTGAGCTTGATGTTCAAATGGTAGACATTTGCTTTCAAGATGACACAGGCGTGATTATTCTACTGAATGAGTCTTGAGCTTGATGTTCAAATGGTAGACATGTGCTTTCAAGAGGACACAGGCGTCCACAGGTTTTTCTCAAAACCCAGCTCTGTCTATCAACTCCAACTCTCACCTCCACGTGGTGAACATCTGGTGCCTAGTACCTCAACTGGAGATTGAGTTTTAACCCCAAATTAAGGTTGTTGGGGGCAGCAAACGAGAAAGAGGAGAAAGCTGTTTCCACTAAAGCACATCTCCTCATCCAGACGGCAGCGGACGAATTCCCGAGATGGAATCAACGGTGGCGTCTACAGTTCCAGTAAGGTTGAACTACTTAGTGAACACCTTATAGGGCTTCTTCGATTTATTTGGAGCCCAGGCCTGTATGGAGCGGTTTTATCCGGTTCCCCATCCTTGGAGTTATACTTAGGATCTGGTTCTCCAGGTTGGGGGTTGTGCCGTCGGGATGACTTCCTGGCCACGTAAAAACATCGTAGTTGCGAAGCACCAACAAGCCTCGGATACGGACGGATTAACTGTTGACAACCTACGCAAACAATTAAAGGACAACGAACTTCGGATATGCACGTGGAATGTAGCCAGCGCGCGTTTTCCACACCTAAACATCCACAAAGGAACTTGGAGTTCTCCAGATCAATCTACCGTCAACCAGATTGACCATATTGCGATCGACGCAAGACACGCTTCCAGCATCATGGATGTAAAAACTTTCCGAGGAGCTAACATCGACTCGGACCACTACCTCGTTGTAGCCAAGGTAGCACTTTGGGTTTCCAGATCCAATGCAAAACAGGGAGGTGCTGGGAGAAGGTACAACGTCGAACGGCAACAATCGCCAGAGACAACAAGGAACCCCTAATTTGATGAGGAATATCGGCAGGCAAATGCAGCCAAACAACTTGCACGAAAATCGGCGATAAAAGGACGAGAGCTGCTCATGAGCTCTATGAGCCGAAGAAGTGAGAGGAACACCGACTTCTCAGAAGAAAAAAGAGAGGGCATGAAATTGAGAGGGATGAGAGTGCGGTCGAAGATGTTGAGAGCAGGAATTAAGTTCGAAAGTTTTACGAACAGGTGAAACGAAATTCCCAAAGACGAAAGTGGAAACATCATAGTGGAACCGCAGTCAATGCTGAGGATATGGAAGGACCTCTTTAGCAGACTGTATAACGGTGACGACGAACCAAATTCCGCTGTCAGGCAGTATGATCCATTCAACATAGTCGACGAAAGGCAACAATCCCGTCCTCCCGACTTAGACGAAGTAAAGATTGCCATATCTAACATGAAGTCTAATAAAGCCGCTGCTGGTGCGGATGGCTTAAATGCCGGGCTCTTTAAAGCAGCTGGAGATAAGTTGGTTAGGAGCATGCACCAACTTATCGGTAAGCTATGGTCGGAAGGAAGCATGCCCGATGAATGGAACCTTAGTATTGTTTGCCGGATCCTGAAAAAAAGGAGACTCTCTAAACTGCACCAACTATAGAGGAATCAGTCTACTTAACATCTCCTATAAAATCTTCTCTGCCGTAATATTTGAACGTCTAAAGCCCATCGTCAACAACCTAATAGGCCTTTATCAGTGTGGTTTTAGACCAGGAAAGTCCACAGTTGGTCAAATATTCACATTACGGCAGATCCTAGAAAAAACCCAAGATCATCAAATCGACACCCACCATCTTTTCATCGATTTCAAGGCCGCATATGACAGCATCTACAGGGACGAGCTGTATAGAGGCATGTCTTGTTTTGGCGTCCCTGCCAAACTAGTCCGTTTGTGCAGGATGACCGTGGAGAATTCACGCTGCTCCATAAAGGTTGGAAACAACTTAACAGAACCTTTCGATGTCAAAAAAGGTTTTAAACAAGGTGATGCGCAGTCATGCGATTTTTTTAACATCGTGCTTGAAAGAATAGTGCAGAGCTCCCGAATCAACACTAGAGGCACTATCTTTCAAAAGTCTGTCGAATTACTGGCATATGCTGATGAAATTGACATAATCGGAAGAACTCAGCGTGATGTCAATGGAGCTTTTGTGACTATTGAGGCAGAGGCTGCAAAAATGGGTTTAACGGTTAATGAGGGCAAAACAAAGTACATGCTGTCGTCAGGAAAGGACATACAACACCGACGTCTTGGTCATAACGTCACCATCGACAGACGTAACTTTGAGGTAGTCAAGGACTTCGTCTACCTAGGCTCCGCTGTAAACGCAGAAAACAACAACCAGCGCTGAGATTAAACAAAGAATAACTCTTGCTAACCGCTGTTTCTTTGCACTGAGAACCCAATTGAGTGGTGAAGTCCTATCTCGAGGGACCAAAGTGTTAATTTATAAGACCCTTATCATCCCCGTCCTGCTTTAAGTGCAAAAGCATAGACTATGACAAAAGCGGATGAAAGCACCTTGGGTCGTTTCGAGAGAAAAGTTCGTGTGATCAACGGTCCCGTATGCATCGAAGTGGAGTGGAGACTTAGCCAGAAGGTAAAAGTCCAACGACTAAAATGGCTAGGTCATGTCGAGCGCATGGAAACCAATGCTCCGGCCCGGAAAGTCTTCGAATCCACACCCACAAGACAGCGCAGTAGAGGAAGACCGCGGATAAGGTGGCACGCACAAGTGGAAAGTGACCTCACACAACTTGGAGCGCGAAACTGGAGATATGTATCTAGCTAGGGACCGAGCTTGATGAAGAAGTTTGTTGGGTGAGGCCCTAATTCACACAGGACGATGGTAAATTGGAATATATTACGGCAGAGAAGATTTTGTAAGCGATGTTAAGAAAACTGATGCCTCTTTAATTGGTGCAGTTTCGAGGGTCTCCCTTTTACTTAATCGATAAATACTAAGGTTCCATTTATCGGGCATGCCTTCTTCTGACCATATCTAAAAGGTAAGTTGGCGCATGCTCCTAACCAAATTATCTCTAGCCGCTTTGAAGATCTCGGCATTCAAGCCATCTGCTCCAGTGGCTTTGATAGACTTTAGCATAGATATGACAATCTTTACTTCTTCTTAGTTGGGAAGATGATGGGATTGTTGGCTTTCGTCGTCTAAGTTAATTGGATAATCCTGCCTGACAGCGTGATTCGGTTCGTGTCGTCGCCGTTATACACAGCAGAAGTGGTCCTTTTAAAGTATGAGGTATTTGAGACATTGAACTTGATTTTTTATAATGTTTTATATTTATATATTCCACAACTCAATTTTCAGAAGCATGTGTATGTGAAGGGCTTTCACTTTGGAATTCGTTATCTTTTGACATTTGAAAAAACGGTACAGGGTTTAACATTTAAATTCTTTAAGTTTGCTACAAAAACGTTCAATATTTTGTGACAATAATTGTCCAATGAGATTTTGTCGTTTGAAACTTTCAGTATTACTTTTATAAGAACTTAAGATTTAAATGATGTATGACATTACGATTGTAGAGAAGTCGACAAATGTGGGTAGGGCGATTCAATCATCTCTGCACAACGTTTTTATATGTGATATTGATTTAAGACGCACAGTTTTTTAATCAATAAATATCAAACATCAAAATATCAAATAAACACATTTAAATTATGATAGAAATAGAAAAACATATTAAAATTTCAGACCTCTATGCTTGCTTTGTTCTCAAGATATGCTCATTCAAAGTTCAACTCCTTCAGAGGCCCTATGGACCTGCGTATGTCCTAATAGCCATAGCAAACCCTTTTACATTTAGTTTGAGCTTTGAAAAGAATTTGCATAGAAGATTCATTTCAGGAAAAGGTCCTTTTCTTTTTAAAGACTCTACTTATAGATTCATAAAACCTTTTTTTTTGAATCTATAAAAATTGTTTCCTGTATTGGTTTTTCTTCTTCATTTTATATATTTTACCTCAGGGCTTGGTAGCTTGGTAGGTTCAACTTAAGGACCTCTCATCGAATGTTCAATAAAAATATTGTAATTGTCAATTTACATTTTCAACCCACGTGCTTTCAATCAATCGTGCTGAGTCAGGAGTCAAGAGTCAAGAAGTCAAAGATTGTTAAGGACAGAAAAAAAAAATAAAACATTGGTGTTGGTTGAACAGATTGGGGAAGCTTTGATTTGTGTGAACACCACAAATCAAAGAATATAAAGTATACAATGTTCATCCTGCCCGTTCTCTTCCTTCGAGAAGTACGTATAGCACATTTACAATAGTGTCGTATAAGGATCCATTGGGTAATACAAATTTGCTGCACGGGACCTGAAGCTCAAGGATCGTGAAAATTTCAACGTGTTCCTATACTCGTCCTCACCGTCGCGTCGCGGTGGGTCGCGTCGCGTTCGTCTTCGTACATGTAAACTTTGCACAAGTTGTAGATACATGGTAATGTAATGCAGTTACGTGCATGCAATAAAATGATAACTGCAAGGATAACAATGGGAACCTGAGTACAGAAATGATTACTTTTTGTGTAGTTGTTGATGGTTTGGAGGGTCGTGACTTGTGGGTGGCGGTGGGTGATGGCGGCTATATGATGGCGTGGAGGCTGGCGTTGGGTATGACGATTGTGATTGTAGGAACCATTTCCACACTGTTCGTATAGTTCAAAAATGCAGAACTTATAGCTTAACACTTTTGCAATGAAGTAGAATTTGATGCAATAGTGTTAATGTACCGCTAGCTATTATTATACACTTTTGTCTCTTTCGTCTAAAGGTAGGTAGGTACCCTATCGTTTGGATCCCTTTTATGATTTTATATCAGTTGTTCAAGAGTTTTTTGTCTACTGACGTTGTATTGTTCAGAGACAAAAAGGGTCCTGTGAGTAGAAAGGTATAAGAGAATGTAACATGCACAGCATCGCATCGCATCGTAACCAGTACGGATTACGGTTTGGGTTTTGTGTTGCGATATTATGTACAACCATATAAGAATAGAAAACTATAATGGATAGGAAGCAGTTCTTTTTTAAGGACTTTTTTTTTGCTAGTAAAAGAAAAGCAAGGAAGCAACGTGATAAATATGAAAAAAAGAATTTAAAATTTTATTGTTTCTAAGCTTTGTTAGCTAGAAAAGTTTGAAAAACTTTGTTCCTTTTAATTTAGTTTTTATCTTTTTTATGAATATATTAACATATGACAAAATCTTAATGAGTTTAGAATAAATAGCATAACTAAGTAAATCCGGTTTTTGGACTTTTAAAACAATTTAAAATTTTTTAAACTAAATTCTTTAAAAAATAGTATAACGTTTTTATACATTTTTATATCAAACTTATTTTCTTAGAACAGTTTTTTTTTACTAAATGCAGCTACTTTCTTTCTCAAATGTGTTGATATTTTTAACTTCCCATAGGAAGTTATTGTAATCAGTTCAATTTGTCGCATTGCAATTTTTGACATTACTCGACGTTTAAAGGTCCCTAGAGTCGAAATGAAAGATTTTTAGAGAGATGCCTGTGCGTGCGCGAAGTTTTTTCGTCGGTCCGATTTGTCAAATTGAAAATGTTGACATTTATCGACGTTTCCAAGCCTCTTAAGTCTATATGAAAGAGTTTTACGTACGTCTGTACATTCGGTTAGTTTTTTTATCGGACATAATAGCTCAAGAACTAGTAAAGATATCGTCTTCAAATAAATTTTGTTATACAGATAATAATACAGAAACATCCAGAAAGGGCTCTCAAAAAAGTTTTTACGATGGCAATTTAAAAAAGGTTAAAATGTTGGTTAACCAAGAGACTTGAATTAAATTTTGTATTATATTTTGTACCGTGATACAAAACAAATATGTTTTTGGAAAAAATCCCAATAAAAGTTTTTTTTTCATAAAAAAAAAGTTACGAACAAACAATGATTTTAACTCCAAAATAATTTTGTGCTATGAAGAATATCATTTTTGACATCTAGTAAAATTTTGAGAAATATCTAATTGGAAGTTTTTTTTATAAAAAATAAAAACCTAAACAAATAATACAAAACCCAAACCAAAACCGAAATGCGGCTATCTTTACAGACACTCAGGCAGCTGTCAAAGCCATTAACTCGGCCACATCCTCATCTAAATTGGTCCAGCAATGTCGCGATGAGCTTGCTAAATTTTAACCTCGGTGTCACCCTGACCTAGGTTCCAGGCCATAGTGGTATCGTGGTAAATGAACGGGCTGACGAGCTAACCAGGCAAGGATCGGCACATAGCTCACTTGCGGAAATGGTTAACATTGCCCTTGGTGCTATGAAGGGTAAAATCTTTGCTATCTACTAAACTGAATCAAATCGAAGGTGGAGCAATTTACCCAACTGCATTATGTCTAGGAAGATGTGGCCCACCTATAATAAAACCCGTACAAAATATAAAAACCTAAAAAAAGAACAATACTGAAACTTGGTAAAAATTTACCTTCGACTCAAATATTTGTTCAAAAATAAAAAAATATTGGCTTCAAAGTAATTTTTTATCACAGAAAATATTGTTTTCGAATTCTCTAAGTTTTGTATAAGATTCCAACAGTCCGTTTTTTCATAAAAAATATTTTTTGACTAAAAATCTCGTTAGCTAAAATAGTTTTTGAAATCAAACTATTTCATCATATGCAAAATATTGTTGGTAATTTAATTTTGTTTTTAAATAATTAAACTGACATTTTTCTTAACAAAACACGAAAACCTACAAACCTTTTAAGCAAGACAAATAGGCAGACGGGATGGGAAATTATCAGTATGGGTCGCATCCCAACTTCTTTTTAATATACGTTTTACATTGGATTGTAGTTAAAAAATATGGAACCATTATTGAAATGTCGAATTTTGAAACAAAAAAAAATATATTAATTTAAAAAAAGAAATACAAATTTGAAATTTTGGAACACGAACAATTATGTAGACAATATAAAAGCTTGTGTAAAATATAATATACTTAAATCGGTGAATGATGTGCTGAGAAAATTTAAAAACAAACAAACGGTTTTATGGGGATTCTATATAATATAAAAATATATTTTCATATATTTTACATTTTTGACCAAACATTTAAAAACTCAATTAATTAGGTTTGACATCAGGACATCTTATTGAAATTGCATTCCCATTGTTTAGATAAATCCTTTGCTTATTGAATTAGAAAATACCAGTTACCTTACAAATCGTTAAATACAAGTAATAGTCAAATATGAAAACCACAAACTAAATGTGAGTGTGCCTCAGGGCTCTGTTTTGTCTCCGACACTTTTTCTTATTTTTATTGATCCCTTTTTGCAACTTCGTATCTAATCCTTAGTTTCGCTGACAATAGTGCTCACATTTGCTTTGAGACTCACATCTCTGTCCGTCGTATGTGGAACTTCAATGACGAAATATGCTAAGCTCAATGAGATCCAACCTACAATAGTGATTTAGAAACCGAGTGGAAATTATTGCTTTAAAAACCAAATGTTGATCGAGTTTATCCATGGGTGACGCCTGCTATCAATAATACTGAACATCTCGATATTCTCAATAGGTGTGCCTACATCTTACGCAATGTCGCCAAAAATACAGCGATATGATTGGGTTTTCTAAGACAATGTTTGACATTTTTTCTGTCCTACTGATCTGACTACAATCTATAAAACATATATTCATCCAAGACTTGAGTAAAACTCCCATTCCTGGGCCGGTTGGGGGTGCACTAACATACTTAAGCCTTTTGGACAGTATTCAACAAAGAGTTTTTAAAATGACTGATGATAAAAACATCATCAACTGAATTATGTCAATTAAAAATCATCCAAAATGTTTCTTGCCTTCCCTTTTTTACCGTTATATTAAACGCATTTTTCTCCTTAAAAGTTCAACTGCAATACTAGCGCTTTTAGGAATGCCCGCATTACGCTTGAATTAAACTTCGGTTGTACTCAAGGGCGGATCCAGACTTTTAATCTGACAATACAGACAAGTTTTTACTCACCGCTTAAAAATGTTCTTTAATGTTTTGAAAAGGAGGCGAACAAAATTTAAACAACATTATGTGTATATTAAGCTTTTATTCTAACATTTCAAGGAATAAAGAGACAGCTTTAGTTATTAAATTATTTTAGAACACTGTTGTCCATCAAGGTATAGTCTAACTATTTAATTTGCACGACTCTTTACATATGAAAGCATTTCAAAATTCCAACAGTTTTCTTAATATGCCATATCTAAGAGCTAAAACACAATAAATTAGAGGGTTTTTGTTGTTATATTCTTTTTGTATTTCCTTTAGCGAAAAATGCGACAAAAATTAAAAAACCTACAAAATGAGAAAGAATCTGATATTAATAATTCTGGCTATTTTACGTATTTTTTTTAATTCAATTTTTGGGAGTCTATTAATAATTATTACTATCGTTATCAGTCTGGTTACTCGTAGATTGGAGCTGATCCTATAAAATATTTTGATCTTAAAGACGTCAATAAAACTTAAACATTGTTAAGAGAAAAATATTTGGTTCTTGAATTTGAAAAATTTTCCTAAAATTAAATAAAAACAAATAAAGGTTAACAAATAAATTGGGAAGAAACTTTTGTGGGTTACCCACAAATTACAATTTTTAGATTCTCTGTTTACTTCAGTTTTCAAGAGATTTAAAGTTTTGATGCTAATATATATGAAACGTTCATTGTGTTATCAATTAACCAATATTTTAACAAAAGTGTTAATTTTACTGTTGTTGGGACCTTTTTATTCTTGAAATTAGTTGTTTAAATCTCAGTTCTAGAACATCTAAAGCAAATTTATTTCAAAAAGTAGATTTCTTGAATTTAAGTGTTTGTATTCAATAGAAAATCTGAAAGGAATGACAGCACGACTGGGTCGCTAGAACTTACTAATTTGTTCCAAAAAGTCAGTTTAAAAATATTTCATACATTTTAAGAATTAAAAATATACCTGCAAAATAAGTTTTTCTCAAAAATGTTAATGTCATTTTATTTCTCAAAAACCCCATGTATATTAACTTAATTTTTTTGCCTTAAAAATATTTTTGGTAAGTACGAAATAAAGTTCTTATAAATATACAATGTGCATTTAAATTTCGCAAAAAGATATTCACCCTATGGAGAAAGTAAAAAAATTATATTTATTTAAAAATCAAAAAAAATAATGACATTTTTGATCATCAAAAATAATCATCATTAATTTGATCATTGACAAGAGCTTGCACAGAAAGAAAAGAATATTGAATATTACGGGAATGACGCCTTATGCTAATCGGTTAAAACCTTAATTTCAATCGACACAATGGTTATGGCTGTAGGTTACAGACAAGCAGACGGACGGAATTGGGGGACCCACTTTTTTCGACTTTTCTGCCATCGTAATGCCATGCTTGATGTAAAGTTCGAGTTCGAAATTTTGTACAAAAAAAATCATTTTAATGTTCTCTATTTATGTGCTTCAAAAAATAATTGAAGGCTTTTATTTTCTGATGGAAACTAAGGACAAGTTAATATTAAATTGTCGATCTCATATTCAAGGTTTCGTCTTAAGAACCTTAATATTTGCTCTTTTTCTTATAAACAAATTTTATGAAAATAATTTAAAGCATTACCAAAGTTTTTCCAAATTCTAAATTGCGTTAAAACAAAAATTTTAGTTGTTTTTAAAAACAAACCACTTTTTGGTGAATTTCGTTAAATTAATAACAAATCCTTAGTTGATATCTTTACTTATACAACTTAACTGCGCTGTATGGCTCATATCACCACTCCCCCCCTGAATCTTCAATTGGTAAAAATTTGATGAAATTGTGCCTTGTTTTTGAAATAGGGCTATATTTCTCAGTTCTCAGTTAAAAGTAGTACTTTTGGCAATAAAGTTTAAGGAATTTAAATACAAATTTTGATTTCATTTAAAAAAAAAATAATTGAAAATATGATGAGGGTCATATCCATTAACACAATACGATTAGTTTTAAATTGAAGGGAATTCCTTCGAAAAAAAAAAACAAACATATTATCTCCCATGACCCCTATTTATTTTTTTGAAAAAAGTATTTTTAAAATCATTTTTGAAACACATTTATCCTCTGGCTACATGGGTCAAGTGACATTGCCCATTTTAGTTGTGATAATCTCTAGCTTCTTTGTCCTGTAGATATGTAAACATTTAAAACATTTTATTTACTTATCAAATTTCTACTGTGAACAGACTTGACTACATTTTCATTAAAGAGTGTTTGTTTTATTTATTTACTTTCAAATAAAATCCTCTGAACCGCGAAATGAATGTTCGTCGTCTTCATGCTTTGAATATTATTATTTTGCTGGTTTTATATGTTCACACTTTGCTCAACTCACTCCCATCAGGTTTTCATATACAGCCCAGACGAATCTTCAATTTATGATGAATTTAAATCCCAACACAATTTTTCCTGCCACACATCCTCGTGCATGGTGGGATAATATGTTTATCTATTTTGGGTTGAAATGTTTGTGTATATATCTATAGAGCATGGAATTACCTTCCTTCATCAATAAAGGAGTACATATATTACCATATATATATACATTATATAAATACATGCATATTTATCATAACATAAGCACAATTTCCTTCAAAAAGTCTTCAGTCTTCCCTTATCCTTGTCATCATCGCATCAAGGACATTTTGAGTTATGTTTTATAGGACGTGTGAATATTTTCCTATTTTAGATTGGCTTAGCAGGACATTAACAATGAGATACTCGTATATACATCACACACTGAGAAAAAGAGATATCAATTATTCTAAGCTTCAAGATGAACGTTATTATTCGTACTCCTATCAAGAATTTAAAATCAGAGATATAAAATTTAAATAGTAAACAAACAGGAATGGCAAAATTTGCATGAAAAATATTTCAGTTATGCCTCTCTTTTGTTTATATGGTAGATAAGTATAGGTCCGTATAATGTATACCTTTGAGAAATAAGAGTACTGAAGTTAATATTAAAACACTTGCTGCAACTGATTGATTTGATTCATCAATCAAAATTAAATCACGAAGGCATTGCAGTGGGTTTTTCAGCGTCGGCGTCAGAGTCAGCGTCAGCATCAGCATCAGCGACGAAGGACTTTACGGGACTTGGGACAATCATAATGAGGATCCATTTTGTACAGCTTATGGTCTTTTGTTTATTTGGTCATCAATCAGTTTTATGATGGATAACATCATCACAGCACATGAAGTATAATATCCATGGAAACAACTTTCACCACAAAACCATCATTCCAGAGAGAGATAGAAATAAAGCGAAAAAAGGGCTAAAGTAAAGAGTTTAATCTTGAATAATTTGTAGATTGTTCTGTTGTTGGTCAAAATTTGATTAAGGAATTTTTTTAATTTTATAAGAAATATTAAATGGGTTTGATTTTTTTTTGTAAATTTGAAAATACATTAAAAAAGAACCGGAAAGTGGCCAACTCTGATAACTTCTCATTGGTTGTATTTTACACTATTTTTGTTATAAATTCCAATATGTAATATATAAAATTCGTATTTTAAGAAATTTCAAAAACTATGCAGATTACGAATGTTCGGTAAGATATTACAACCCAATTTTTTTTCAATTTTGTGAAGTTTTTTATCTTTAACTTTTCTTTAATTTTTCCCTAAAGGTTGAAATTAATTCAAAACTTGTAAGGTTCTGATTGAAAACCCAATACTTACCTACAACACTTGTATCTTCTGTCATAATTGTCAAAAGCGAAGCTGATACTCTTCTCATTTTCTTTAATATTTAAATACCATGCCATATCTTGTCTTCTGTCCATTTACTATCTTCTTCTATATTTTTACATAATCACTACCCTTAAATTATTCATATTTAATTTAGGAACTGAATAAATAATTCCCCCTTCGAGGAAGTAAATCTTTTTTACTTTAACACATTTTTCTGAAGAAACAAAACTGTTCCAGGTACAGATAAACTTTCCATTCCTTCAATAAAATAATCTCTCATCTGTTTATGTTTATTAATGACAAAATTATGTCTTTGGAATTTCTTATTAACGAAGTCAAAGCCCTTAATGACCTCTTGCCATCAACCCCCATTACATTTCTTATCCATACAAAAATATCTAGAACCTATGATAAATCTTTCTTGAAAAACTGAAGTACCACGTCTTTATTTTTGTGTGTCTCTCTCTCTCTCTCTTTAAAAGATTCTCAAAACAAATTTAAATTAAAACAAATTTTTTTTTTATTTCGTTCGGTTTTATTTCATTTTTATTTGTAAAGAAGATATTTTTAGAGCTAGATTTTGAATAATCTTGAGGAGTGAGGTTTTAAAAACACAGACACCAGCACAAGAAATCCAAAACATAAGGATATTAAACGGTCGGAGATTTAAAGTCAGTAGAAAATTCACGTTTAAGAATTTTATGACTTCTTTTCATACGTTTATTAACTTCCCATAGGAAGTTATTGTATTCGGTCCGATTTGTCGAATTGAAAATGTTGTCATTTCTCGACGTTTCAAGGTCCCTAGATTCGAAATAAAAGATTTTAGAGAGTTGTCCGTGCGTTCGCGAAGTTTTTTTCGTCGCTCAAGAACCTGTAGAGACGTCGGCTTCAAAAAAATTTTGGTATACAGATAATAAAGTAGGAAGATGCAGAAAGGACCCTCAAAACATTGACTGGGTGTTTTTTTTTACCATAACAATTTAAAAAAAAAGGTAAAAACTTGGTTAACCCTAAATATCACCAACCAATAACGCTAGAGACTTGATGTTATACATTTTCCAAATATATTTATTAGAAAAAAACCCAATTAACGGTTTTTTTAAATCAAAAAAACTTAAAACAAAATATTTGTCACCTCAAAAAAATTTTATGAACAAAAAATTATGTTATTTCCAAAATAATTTTGTTCAACAAAGAATAACTTTTTGGACATCTGGTAAAATTTTGAGAAAAATCGAATTGACAGTTTTTTTTAAAAAAATAAAAACTTAAAAAAAAACATTACTCGAAGTTGGTAAAAATTGATTTTCGACTCGAATATTTTTATACAAAAAATAAAGACCTTAACAAAACGTTACTAATGTTGGTAAAAATTGGTTTTCGACTCAAATATCTTTTCAAAATCAAAAAATTTAGGTGTAAACTATTTTTATCAAACAGAAATAATGTTTTCCACATTTAGTACATTTTTATAAAAATTGAAATTTGTTTAATTGGTAATCTAGACATTGCATCTGCATTCGTATTTTCTTTCGATCTCTTACAACGTACCTTATAATCGAAGGATTCCAAAAAAATTGCATAGTGCTGCATACGTATTGCGGATAAGGTTGACAATCCTTTAGTTGAAAGTTTGTTGTCTGTCACTAAAATGAACTTACGCCCACACGTACTGACTCCTAAAATAATAGCGTAAGCTTCGCGGTCAACTTGACGCATATTGTATTGGACGTTCCGTTCCTTCAGGATAAGTATGACTGAAGACCGCTCTCACTTCATATGGACTTGCATCCGCAGCGAGAATCAACGGTAGCTTCGGATCATAATGTGCCATCAGTACTAAATCAGATTGTATCTAACGTGTTACCTCTAAAAATGAGTTTTCGCATTTGCTGCACCAGATAAATTTTGTTTATTTTTTGAGTAGATTGTTTATTGGATACAAAATTGTACTAAAATTTTTTAAAAATCGACCGTAATAATTTACTAGTCCAATAAACAAACGTACCTCATCCTTGTTTTCTGTCTTTTTTCATTTCTTCTATTACTTCTATTTTTTGTTTCATCTTTTTAACTCCTTGACGATCGATAACATAACCACAGTATTCAATCTGATCCTTCATGAACTCAGATTTGTCTAGATTCACTCGCATATTGTACCTATGTAATCGTCGTAAGACTTCATCCAGCAGTGTTAAATGTGTGGCGTCGTTAGGTGCATAATCTTGATGTCGTCCAAAAAGACTTGCACTCCCTCAATCTCACTTTATACTTGTTTCATTAAACGCTGACACTTCACAGGTGCGGATGCAATACCAAACATCATACGTTTCGGTCTATATAACCCTTTCTGGGTATTCAAGGTAATTAAATCTCGGTCATCCGGATGGATTTCCAATTGCAAATATGCCTTTGAGAGATCTATTTTTCTGAATTTCTGGCCTTCAGCCATTGAAGCAAATAATTCATCATTCGGTGGTAAGGGATACTCGTGGATAACTAAACTAGGGTTGACCGTTACCGTGAGTCGCCGCATATTATAATTTTATCATTGCTTTTCCGTACAGCAACAATCGGTGTTGCCCATTCACTCCTTTCAACTCTTCCCAAAACATCCTCTTTAACCAATTTATCCAATTCGTTTTACACGGACTTCATCAGGGAAAAGGATACACGGCGAGCTTTGAAAAAAAAGGTTTTACATATTTCTTAACATGCAATCGTGCTAGTAATTCAGTTATCTTTAACGTTGTATTTGTATTTGTGTAGCAATTTGTCAACTTCATTATGAGCTTTAATTTTCATTGCTGCAGCGGTTTTTTCTATTTGCATAACTTCATTCAATTGGCCATCTAGAACCTTTTTTCAATCCAAGCAAATTTGTCGTAACCACTCAAGTCCCAGCAGTGCATTTCGATTTAATCGGGTTATGTACATTTTTAGACGTTTTGAACAACCATCTCTATTAGTTTTGACTAGAACGTGTACAAATCCCAGACATTCTAGTTTTTTTTTCCAAAATAGCTGAATATTTCAATATCGCTTTCCTCAACTCGAAGACTACCGAAACATTTCTATGTGTCCTTCAAGCCAACTATTTGAAACAAATTCTTTTCAGGTGCCCCTTTTGTCAGCTATAACACACTGCGTCCACAAAACGGCATTTATACGCCACATGACTAGTGTCGCCACATAGAAAACACTTTTTAGCATTTGATGACATTAATTTCGAAGTTTTCTTGTGTGTTTTTTCCTTGACGAAATTTACTTCCAGCTCCTTCACCTTCTGAATCTCAGCACCATTCTAGGATAATTCAAACATTCAAACTATCTCTAAAAACAGGCAAATTTCCCAGTATATGAAAGAAGTCATTTCTAACACCAATTTTCAAGAAAGGTAACAAGTCGTATATAAGCAACTACAGGCCCATTGCAAAGCTTTCTTGCATTCCTAAAGTATTTGAACAAGATGTTTGTGAAAGCATAACATATTTTAGTAAAAATATCATTTGCAACATCACAGCAACATGGTTTTCTGAAGTGTAAAGAACATAAAAAAAAATTCAATAGTCTTGGTCAACCCAGTGCTTCATCCAGAGTCAGAGACTTCTTTTCCAAACATCGATTCTGGCTTCGTTGGTTACATAAACCAAACACAAATTGGTTACGCATTGCTGTCTCCAAATACGCTCCGAATTTGCACTTCGCTGATAACCTTCTTAATGCGATTAGAAATTTATCCACCGTCTCGCTGTCCTTTTGTTTATGTAAATGAAATCTGTAGTTCTCCATTAGTTAGGCTCAGGGTCATAGAACGTCAACGTCGACACGATCTCTGTGTAGATCTTCTCTGCTGGTTTCACAGGTGAGAGTTTGTCGCACAATGTATAAGCATCGCCTCTCATATAGTGTAGAATGAGATTTACCTTTTTCCGACTGCATTTTCAAAAAGAGACTTGAATCTATCAACCCATCTTGTCCATTTAATATTTTGGGCATCGAATGGTTCAATTGCAAAAGAAGTTTGCAAACCACCATCATTATTCTTGACACTTGACTAGCAAGTTGTGCTTCCTTCATGAATCCATGAATCCAATAGTGTACTTAACTAAGCCAAATCTTAACACCTCGTGGTTTTTTTTAATGTATTTATGTTCACGATTTCACTATTTTTTTGTTTAAAATTATCCTCGTCGCCAATTATTTTGTGGCTTCTAAATACAATAAAACAATTAACTTTATTTCAACACAAATTATTATTAACTTTATTGGCAATTAAGGAAACACATGTACTAGCTTGGTTCGTACAATGTCGCGGAATGAATATTTTCTTATTTATATCTTAATATAATGTACATCTGAGAGAGAGAAAGTAGCTTTCAAACAAATTCGATATACAAAATGCTGATATTCACTCCAAAAACTTTAATTTTGCTTATTTACGTACCCGTTGAGACAAAAATGAGCTTCGGCGCTGAACACAATTTTTCGGTAAAAAAGTGGATCTTCGGCCAGCTTTCCAAAAGCTCGTTTACCAAGAATTTTACGTTGCAGTAAGTCGTTCAGCTTCAATTCTTGCACCCTCCTCAAAATTTTCCTCTTTGTTGAGTAACAGAGGCCCAATTGCTGCGAACGGTGACGAATCGATAATTAATGATCATCATTAACACTTTCCGATACAGAGGCGATATTTTCTTCAGTTTGCACTCTACGTAAGTGTGTTGGTGGTTTAAGGTCCAACAATGTAAATTTGGTGCAAAAATTGGTCCCAATAGCCCGAATAGCCGCTTCAGTGGATCGATTAAACTGACCAAAAAAAGGAAGAAGCGCGCGATAAACTTTCTCAACAGAGCATACTTTTTGATACTGAAATTCAATAATTTGCAAGCGTTGTTCGTCTGTAAGACGATTCATGGTTAAATTATAGACCAAACTGAAGATGTTTAACAGTGAAACAAAATACGAAACGTGCGTCAACTGCTTAAACCAGTGTTGCCAAAAAGATAATAGCTAAAAAATCACCCTTTATAATCCCCATATTCGTATTCCTTCAAAAGCTTTAATAAACTGTTATCATTTAGTAAACAGTGATCTATGAAGCCATTGTACCAAAAAGTTGACATAAGACAATTTATAAAGCGCCCGTATGTCTAAAGTTTAACTCCTCGTTTTTATACTTAACAATGAAACAAAAAAAAAACAAATTCATAAACTTAAGAATAAATCTGAGTTATCAATTTTAAGTATCTAAGTTTTACAATCTTTAAAATTGTTCATAAATATGGTTTTCTAATTGAGCAGCTGCTTACAGTTAAGATATATCTTGCGACTTTCAAAATAAATATTTTCTTAAGGTACTTACATTCTCAAAACATTCTCAAACCTCGATAGTCCAGACCTACCTATGTACCTACTATACAAACACGAACCAAATATAAAGCAAATATAAAGCTCTATAAAGCCAAAAGCTTCACGTTCTATTGAGCCTATAAAATTATTATTTGGCTCGTTAATTTTTATAATTTCATTTAAATGAAAACTGAAACAATATTTGAATTTCTTCTTCCGAGCCATAACATCACATCACACACAGCAGGAGGATGTTTTGCCCAGAAGAAGAACAACTTTTGTGTTTTATTAGAAAAGTACAAAAATATTCCTAAGTTCTTTATACACGTAGCTTATTTCATACGCCGCCCCTCCCCCTTCTTTCCCTGACACAATTTAACACTGCTTGATGATGTGGTAAATTGTGTTAATATTCAGCCTTATATATGTACATAGTTCACTCGACTTCCACTTTTGGTTGAAACCTCCTTCCGATTATACAAGTACCCATTAACACGCACTCAATTGCACTTGACTTCCAAGCGATAGCAATTCTTCGAATCGGTTTGATTCCACTTGACTAACTGGGCAATTGGACGACTTGGTTTCATAATGAGGGTCAAGTCTTCGTTGAGATGAAGGGGAGAGAATTTATTAATTACCACCGCTTTAGTTGCGTCTCGATACTTTCCAGGTGATTTCGTGAATCCACCATTTTCAACATGGGTTGCAGCCACAATGTCAGCGTTATCGTCGATAAGTCGATAACTAGGTGGACGCCGGCTGTGGTAGCCGAGTTTTCGGCATATTTCCGAAACTTCATCGCTATCGGGGGGTCGTTGGCGTGGAAAGCATTTTGTGTGCCAAATTCCATAGGATTGTTCAGTCACCTGTCCATAGCCTGATGTGAATGAGGATGATGATGGATAGGCTGATGGTTGAGCCTTAGAGCTTAAAAATATATAACGCAGCATGAACACAATATTTAATTATGTTGTCTTCTTATGCTGAACACATACCTGTAGGTCTTAATTGGTTGTTCAATGCCATAGCAGTATCGTTCGTCCTCGCCATTTGGACAATCGGGTTCTTTGTCACATACAAAATCCCTGGGGATGCATTCACTGCGGGAACTGTTTTATAGTGTATATAGTGGGTAAGGTAGGGTAAGGATGAACGTCACCCGACAACCAACCACCCGGGGGATTAATAAATCGATAAATGGAGAGTGTGTCACATTGAAATTACCTTCCGCATGGGAATCGATCCGATGTACAATTGCATAGCACAGAGCTCTCGTCGCTTTTGTCCCAGCAGTTCCGTATGCCATCGCATATTTTACTTGGATCTGTAGCCCTGTATACATCAAGGAATAATTTTGGAAAGCCAGATTAATGACAGGTGATGTGAGGGGGATGATAATAAAAATGTTATTTTGGTGTGTTGTTGTCATGATGTGAAAGTTTTTGGGGGGACTTACTGTAAATATGTAAAGCAGGAACAAATAGATGGCTCATCGGTCAAGTCTTCACAATCCGAAATATTGTCACAGAATTTTGTCTTCGGTATGCATTTTCCGTTCGAGCGACATTTCAGCTCTGAAGCCTTACATTCTGTAAAAAAAAAAAACGTGCAAGAATGAAATTTTATTTAATTAAGTCTTACGATTTATAAAGAAACCGATGTGAAAGTCTTAATCTTACAAAGGGTTGAGTATATTTTAAGTCTTCCAATTACCATCTTCCATTGGAAATTGGAACTCAGTTTTCTTTTTTATTCCATAGTAAATTGAATTAAGGGCCTTGGAGGTGCCATTCATAATGATATTTCACATTTCAGAGAAAAATATTGACTTAAAAATAAAGCTTACTTTCTTTAACAATGAAATTAAAGAATTTTTCGCGGATCAGTTACTTTGAATAATTGAACGATACTCTCTCTGATATTTATACAATTCAAGGCCTCAGTGTCCAATAAGAAAACATACGTTTTCCTCGTGAATACAGATCCACAAAAGTAGACAAATATCGATTGTTTATTAAGGTATCCCTCAAGGAAACCATGTTGGTCCGTTGCTCTTTGTTGTTTTCTTTGATAAAGATTTTACTGCTTACTTTCAGTTAGCTCTTTCATTCAATGTGTTCCAAATGTTTCAATGAACAACCAGTTAAATGAACCTATTGATCTTAATTAAGATCCTTTGAATATTAGTTGTAAGGGATGAGCTAGCTAATCATTTGAATTACTCATCCAAAAAAAATTGGTAAATTCATAAAAGTACAGCTTTTAAAATCAAAGAATTGAATAAACGATGAATTTCAAGAATAATGAGATTAAAAACTTTTCAAAATTTAATTTTCATTCGGAAACCTAAAACATAGACCTTTATCTATGAATAACTGCAAGGCACGAGTCACAAGAAATAAAAAATAATCAGTAAGAAAATATCTTAAGAGTGTCTAGTATCTTTGAATAATGTCCCATGGCAATTATCCCAGAGTTGACGTTGAACCCTTCTATATACAAAACCTACATATATCTGGCTACCTTAAGAGGTATTCTCTTTTTATATATTCCAAGGACTTACTACCTTTTCAACTTACCATTTCTGTGGAGTCGACAGTTTTCTTTTTCCTCATCGCTTCCATCATGACAGTCGACCTTACCATTGCACATTTGGTCGGGTAGCAAGCAATTGCCCAAAGGACATCGTAGTCCTGGACAATGTGGCCTGGGTTTAGGATCGCTGTTCATACATTTTGGCTGATCTAAAAACAGAAAAGGAAAAACCAAGAACAAATTCAAGCAAAAAGTTATGAATCGACTCCGCCAACCATCAGGATGAGAATTTTTGTGCAAATGAAAATTGACATCCCACTAAAGGATATGGACGCAGAAAAAATAGGAAATGAAGGAAGTTACACCAGGAAGTCTTTTTCGACAAAAATGATAGTAGATGAGTGTTTTTTGTAGACAGAGAGAGAGAGAGAAAGAAGAAGAAAAGAAAATATGACTTGGACTTGGACACTTCTGTTGCACATGAATGATTGATTAGTATCATTAGATATAGACCAGGACGAAAGAGCTAGCTTGATGGGCTTGAGTGCTTTGACAGTGTAGAAGGACACACAATCCTTAGATATTTACTCTCTTACCAATGATTTCCTGTATGAAACCATAGACTTTATCCAATGTCCTTACGGCAAATGGTTGGTTCAAATTATTGCTGCATTCGGTAGCGTTAAATGTGTAGTAAGCCATCGGATACCACCCTGTATTCTCCTCTCGACAAACTATAACTCCTTGATTGTAAGAATCTAAAAACAAACGAACGACAATAAGTTAAATCGAAGTGGTTATAAATAAAATTATAAAAATCCACAACTTATATTGTCCTCGATGTCCTTGCAGAAGTCCAATAAACTTTTTGCTTCTTCATCTCGATCCAGTGGCAATGGCGTCGTTTTCGTCGTTCTCGTCGATGAAGATAATGATACTTTTTCTTCCCTCTCGTTGTCCTGGTCATTTCCAAAGTGCTTCAATTTAAAGTCCAAAATAGCTTTTGGATCCCAATCCCACTGATAGCACAATAGTTCATTATTTTTGCTACACATTGTCGCCTCAAGCTTTTCCATTGTCGGTGTTACCTTAATCCCACCGAATTTATCATGAACCACTGACATACACTTGTTCGAAGTTTTTCCCTTATCCTTTTCCGTCAATATCCTGATATGATGGTCAGCCCGAATTGAGTGGACAACAAAAAAACATAAAATAAAAGAGTAAAGATAAAGGACATTTTAAACAAACTGCTGATGGTTGTAATTTGTTTGCCTCATTCAATTACAATCACATTATTATCGCGGACACAGCATCTTCCCTTTTATTACTGTGGCCTCCTGCCTCATGATGATGATGATGCTATACAATAATAGTTCCATTAGCTAGAGCTTCAGCTTCAATTCCAGCTGGTTAGTAGGGGTATAATCGCTTACGGAGAACCAACAGAAAAAAAAAGGATGAAAACAATGATAATACTTACATATCCGGCAGGAAAGTCGGCAGCACATGGCGGGTAAAATGAGCTGCATTATCCAAGTGCAATAGCATTACGTCGCTGTTGTCGACAGTATCAAAACAGTCGACACGTTTAATCTGCTCGTGGGGGCTTTTGTGGAGGGTTTGTTTACTTTTACCACCACCAAGTAGAACCGTCACGAAGTCTGTATCGAGACTGGGTAATGGAACAAGAAAAAAAAATTTAATATCCGATTATTTTAACGTTGACGTAATTTTTTTAATTTCGAATAGAGCCAATTTTGGTGTTTTTATGTGTTTGTTGGCTTAATCCACATTGACTATATTGTGGTCATTGTTAACCTCGAAAATTGCTTTGTTAGTATTTGGGAAAAAATTAAAGCTGAATCATTGAAAAAATTAAATAAGAAGATGACTCTGAGCCTCTTAAATTATGAAACTGTTATTGATAACGTGATAAGTTTTGAAAATATAGAAAATAGCTAATTCTTAATACATTTAAGATGTCCTTAGACTTAAACTCTTTGGATATTTACCAATAACCAATTAGTTACTAATAACTTCATATAGGAATCGGTCCAAATGGGCGAATTGAAAATTTTGACATTTCTCGAAGTTTCAAGGTCCCTAGAGTCGAAAATAAAAAGATTTTTAGAGAGATGTCTGTGCGTGCGTGTATACAAACGTTCGTACGTCCGTAAGTCTGTACTTTCGCGATGTTTTTTCGTCTTTCAAACCTCAAGAATCAGTAGAGATATCGACTTCAAACAAATTTTAATATACAGATAATAATGCAGAAAGATGCAGAAAGGGCTCTCAAGAAAATTGCGTGGGTGGTTTTCTTACCATAGCAATTTGAAAAAAAGGTGAATATTTTGGTTAATGACGCTAGAGACTTGAATTAAATTTTAGATTTTATATTTTTCAGTGATGCCACACAAATATATTTTTGGAAAAAATTCCAAATAACATTTTTGTATAAGAAAACAAAAAAACTAAAAAAAAGAATATTTGTCATCTTGAAAATTTTACGAAAAAAAAATGATTTTATCTTCCAAACAACGTTGTGCAACGAAAAAAACTGGTAACATTTTGAACAAAATCAAATTGAAAGTTTTCTTACAAAAAATTAAAAACCTAAAAAAAATATATTTAAATTGGTAAAAATTGATTTTCGACTCAAATATCTTTTCAAAACTTTGAGATTATGGCTTTCAGTAAATTTTAACTTAGAGGAAATATTGTTTTCAACATTTGGAAACGTTTTGAGGAAAATAGAATGTACAGTTTTTATTACAAAATATAAAAACCTAAACAAAAAAATTAATAAAATTTGGTAATTATTGATTTTCGACTCCAATATCTTTACAAAATTTTAAGATATTGGCTTTAAATTAATTTTATTTTATTTTTAAACTAGTATTGTTAACATTGAGTAAAATTTTGAGAAAAATCGAATAGGCAGTTTTCTTACAAAAAATAAAACCTATACTAAACTTAAAACTTTTTCATTACATGCAAAATGTTGTTGGTAATTTAAATCTTTAAGAATAATTCAACTGACAACTTTTTTAACAGTATACGAAAACCTTAAAACATATGAGTGTGGGTCGCATTCCAGCCTCTTTTTATACTTAGGTCTGGATATTCTAATATCTTTCGAATATTGGGTTCTCCAAAGTGTCTTCCAATAGCCATGTCTTAGCTTATAATTCTCCTTTGCTTCTTGATAGAAGACTCTTTTAAAAATGAATTAATTCACGAAATATTTTTAGTGTACATCGGATTAAATTAATAATTTATTTAAATGAACCATTTTCAAGTATTTTAGGCGAAATGTCTATAAAATGTAAGTTCTCTCTTTAATATATTTCCGTTTTTTACTATTTTAGGTTAATTTAACACCCAATGTTAAACTTGGGTTAAATTCATATTTATTAAATTACTTAAACATAATTTCACATAATAAAAATTTAACCCAAACTACCTTTGAACTCATTTCCAAATTCTCGAAAATGTTTACAAACAAAATTATATAACCTCAAAGTGGCATCACTTTTCCCATCTAATCAAAGAAAATAATTGAAAATACTCACCTTACACCAATGTAGCACGATTCATGTACAAGAACCCAATGTTTATCCACCAAAACACCAATACACCATAATTCACCATTAACATAGACACCAACCAACCACGGCCAATGTATTTTCTCCACACCTTCGTGCAATTTATCATGTACCAAAACCGTTTTCTTTGTCTCGATAAGTTTATTCAATTTATCCAGAATTTCATCTTTTTTATCCGAAAATAATTCCGAAATTGATGTTATGGTTTTTTTATTCGGTTTGAAACTTTCTGGAATATTCAAGGTTTTCGTATTTATTTCATTTCCGGCAATTAATGTTTTCATTGGAGAAGTTTCGTTGGATTTTGTGACACATTCAATGTATAAACCTTGACAGTTTGACATGGTGGATTTTCCAAGTCGTTCAGTTCGTGGTGAAGATGGTTGATGGGGAATATTCAAATTGTAACTGAAATGTTTGGTGAAATGTCCACTGTCGCCAACTGCATGGCGGTCCGTGGGAAGAGGCATGCCCATTAGGGCAAGATCTGGATCGATAGGAACTATTGTGTGTGGTGTGATTTCAGTGGTGTTATGGAATAGGGATCCCTTAAAACCGAGCAGAGAACAAACTTCATCGGCTGTCTTAGCAACGTGTTGATGGTATTGGGTTTCGTGTGAACACACGACACGCCATTGGCCTTTTAGATTTCTTGAGAAAATCCCTGAGCTTTGAAGTTTTGGTATTTTGTGAGAATCAAGATGAATTTCACGGCCATTTGTTAGGGCAACTAGAAAATATATCACATTTAGAGGGAAAGTTTTGATATTTATGAAAGGCTAACTCACAGCAATCTTTTTCGTCTTCCTTAAATTGACAATCGACAATCTCATCACACCGACTTGTAGAGTCTATGCAGGTTTTTGACATTGGACACAAAAATTGGTTTGCCGTACAGTTCCCTTTTAAAAATATGAATATGGATAAAATATCAGAGTTGAAAAGTAAATTATTTAAACTAACCACAATCATCTTCGTCAGTAAAATCATCACAGTCTATTTTTCCGTCACAAATTAGGATGTTAAGAGGTCCCTAAATGAATAAAAGAACGAACAGAATATTTCTTAAATATCTAAGAACTACTGCAATCAATTCAGCCAACATTTTTTTAAAAAACAACAGTATTGATGATTGTCAGTTTAGTTGTAAATATTTGGCCAGCTTATGTATCTAAGATTTCAGAAAGTTCCGTATTCTCAAAAATATAAAGAATATTTTTCTCAGAAATCTGGAAACAGAATTTTTACCAATCGATTTCTCAAGAATTCTGACACGCACAATCCTCCAATTCTCATATTTTTGTTTACTCTTGATAAAACCAATTCATTCCTTTATTTGGTTCAACTGGTTTGAGTATGACCTAAAATTTTCATCAAAACCGGTCCCGCTGTTTTAGAGTTTATATTGAAAAAAGATGCAATAAGCGACTTTTATATCCAAGACTTCATATAGAAACACATTACACCAATTGAATTAAAAATACGTTAGGTGGAACTGAAGAATTCTAATTCCAAGAAATCCCCTTCTTACCTTCAAATACTGCCGACACGTGCATCCGTCTTCATCGGTCCCATCCTCACAGTCTGCTATTCTGTCACATCTATTGCTAATGTCAATGATCTGAGGAATCCTAAAAAAAAAACACAGACACACACAACGCATTAGCCCTATCTTATTTGTAGGCAACCTTTTATCAAAAACTCCCCCAAAACCCAACCCCAATCATTCATACTTCTCGCACACGAATTTCTGGGCAATTTTCTTTGGCATTGTTTTTAGTTGTTTCATCATGGTTGGTGTTTCATTTTCCGTTGCGTTTTCCCGCTTCTGCACCGCTGTTGGGTTTTCCGAACTTGATTCTCCCATCAGATCTGCCTTAAAATCTCCAAATCCAGTTATTGAAGTGACACTACGAATACTGCTACTTCCAATACCAGTGGCTGTTGTCAGAGGGGTTGTATTTGTAGTATCGGCATCCCAGCCCTCAGTTGGCGAAGTAGTTGCTGATGTTGATGCAATTTGCAATTCGATTGTATCTAAAAATTTAACTGCCAAATCTTTCAACTTAGATTGGTCGGCCAGTGATGTTGGTGGCGATGGTGATGGCGAATGCAACGGCAATGGCAACGGCGAGAACGATGATGAAGAGGGATTGAGTTCAGTAATTGGCTCTGGGGGAGTTGCAGTTGGGGGCGATGTCATGGTAGGCATTGTCGGGGTGAAGTCTACAATGGTTTCGACTTTTTCGCTTATCGTCTCGGCTAATAAAGTTGAGGGTGAGTCTGAGTCTGATTCTGATTGTGAGTGTGTTGTTGCATCATCAGTTGATGCAATGGCTATATTACCATTTGGAATTTCGAACGATGATGGTTCTGTGTCAGTTGCACCATTGAAATGTTTCCCATCAACTACACCATCAGTCTCTGTTGTTGCGGCTCCATCTTGATCTGCCTCATCCATCACTGGAGTCGTTGATGCATTTCGTCCAGTACCATCGCCAGCACCAGCACCAGCAGCAGAAGCACCAACATCCGGAATGTAATTGTAAATGCACCCGACTTCATCCTCACCACCTAAACAATCAACCAGACGATCACATCTCTTCGACTGGGGTATGCATCGTTTGCCACCCCAAATACAAACATAACCAGGACACAATTGTTTCGGTTGCACCTTTGGAAGGAACTCGGACTTCATGGCCATCGCAATCCAATCTAGATACAATGCCACCCTAGTGTACACTCCGAACTCCTTAACTCGAGCACATCCATTGCCATGGCTCACCACTCCGGCCAGATACCATTCATTGTTGTTGGACACACTGCGGCAGAAAAGCGGCCCACCTGAGTCACCTTGGCAAGCATCCCTCCCACCAGCAGCCTCACCCGCACATATATCCTCGGCCTCCTGGTCATCTTTCTCAGTGCATCGTCTGCGAATGGGTAGTTGGACTTCTTTCAGCCGGTCACCTAATTGAACGTTTGCAATGTCAGTCTAAGAGAATTGAAAATCACCTGCAAAACCCAACCCCAGAATATGCTCACAGATGCAAACGTAATACTCACTTCCTGGGCCTTTTTCTCGAACAGCTCCCCATCCAACTACGGTGCAAATGGTGTTGACTTCTGGTCCCCAAATCCAATCAGTGCCCATTGTCGTCCTTCCAATGTCTGGTAGGCAAATTGGCTTCACCCACCTGTTAAACCGCAAGGGGGTATCTATCCGCATCAGAGCTAAGTCGTTTTTCATAGTTCGACGTTCGTACATTTGATGGACCACCACATGTGTGACATGATGGATCTGTGTCGACGATGAGAAACTCGACCGACGGAGCATTCCTGCACGCACTTCGTAGAAATATTTATGGTAATGGATGGTGCAGTGGGCGGCTGTGATAATCTGGTGTAGAGTTCAAGAAAAAAATAAAAATTCATATGGTGCACAGAATCTTCTTTTAAGGATGCATCTTCACAGAGCACTACGAAATTGTCTCACCCATTGTTCGTCAAAAATCGTTCCTCCACAATGGAAGTCTCCATTTCGGTAAACTGCCACAACAAATGGCCATTGAAGTGGCTTACTGAAGTCTCCTCCCACAATTCGGCCAGCTTCGGCCAAGTTGGGTTCACTTCTTCGACGTCGTCTACGTCTCGAGCGCATCAATGGAGATGTCAGTTCTTGAATGATGCCGCATTTGGCTTGTGGACATCTGACATGTGACGTGATGTCACTGAGCATGTCTCTCTCTCGCTTCTGGCAGGACTGTGAGAAGTGAGCACCACCACTGTGGTGGGATTCAATGAACGGACCTGGCAACTCAACTTCCTGGAAAGTGACAAGGGGCTCTTCGGCCAGGACTCCAAGTTCTTCAGAGCAGGCTTCTCGTGCCCATCTTTGGCCATTGTTGCAAACCGGGTACCATTCTCCATGGTAGTTTCGGTACAGATAACCAGTTGACCCGGATACCGCATGCGACTTGAAGGTCAAACAATGTGAGTGATTTTTTGAGGTGCTGTCAACTTAGAAACTTACCATATGGTGAGTTAGATCACCCACAATCAAATTACATCCCATTTCATCTCTGCCGTTGATGCAGTTTCGAACACCATCGCATCGCTCTGCGGCACTGTAGCACATAGCAAGGGTGGAGCGGTTTGCTCTTTGGAATTCTTCTTCGTTGTCATAGCAGGAGTACATGAAATTCTCACAGCCAAAACACCCAATCTAAAGACAAATATTTAGATAAAGTAAAAAGTCCCCAATAGAACAAACCTCATCTTCCCCTAAGGGACAGTCCTGATATCCATCACAAATTCTACTCTCTAGAATTCTCTTTCGACACGTACAAGCTGCTTCATCACTTCCGTCGGAACAATCGACAGTACTGTCACACCATTTTTTCTCCGGGACACATTCGTTACCACCATAACAAGGAACATCTCCCTCAATAGGGCATTGAAAACGATCTTCTTCGCCCAAATTCGATCCGTGGTAGCCAGGAAGCTTATTCCAATATGACGAATAGATGATATCAGATGGTGATGAAACATTGCCAGAGGAGTTACGAAGCTTAAAGTTGATATTATTGAAGCCTCTGTTGCCAACTGATCCGGATTGTTTGCCACCATTTTGCATGTAGGTGCAAAAGAATTGTTGTTGTTTTTGTTGTTGTTGGTTGGAAGCACTTTTTGAGAATATATTAGGGATGTTGCCTTGAGATCTAGAAAAAAATAATTATCATTGGTTAGGTGAAATTTCAATCAACAAAAGTTAGTAGCTCCAAGACTTACCCACTTCCCGAAGGACTCGTCTGGCCAAAGAAGTTTCCACTATTTTGCATATTACCAAATGATGGTGGTATGATAAACACTCCACCACTACCAGAATTTCCAGAATTTCCTCCACTACCACTGCCACCGCCCATTCCGTGCATTCCAAAGAAGGGTGACCAAAATGGTTGCATCATCATTCGAAAACTCGCTGGGGTTATGTAGAAGCAAACTGGAATTGATGGCATACCAAAATTGGGATTTATGAAAAATTGAGCTGATGCTTTCATTGTTTCTCCAGTAACTGGGAAACCTGGACCACGACTGGTAAATTGAATATTTGGCGATGGAGTTATATCATCCATTTGTTGTTGTTGCTGCTGTTGTTCTGGATTGGAAGTAACCTTGCTGCGGGTTTGTTTGGCCAAGTAGTCACAAAGGGTAAGCAGTTGTTTGTTATTACCTGAAATACATAAATATGGTTATTTTTATGAGTCTTGAAATATTAAAAAAATGGAAGCATTATCATGTCCATTAAAGATTATAGATGATTTATAAAACTTACCACGATTTGCCATTTTGCTAGGATTCATTTTCGGTCCAAATTTATGAATATCAAGTTCTCCAAATGTTTCAATAAGCTCAGAACTAGTATTTGTGTTTTCATCTAGATTCTCTCCAGGATCATGTGATCCTTCTTTGAATTTCTGTTTCCACACGTTTTCAATTAAGGTGGAAGCAGTTGTTGTTGGTACTTTGGAGTAATTGTTATCATCTTGATCATCAAGCATGTTCTCCTTACTACTTGGATCATCTAAAGGATGCTCCTTTGATTTTGATGATTTTGAAGAAGAGATTGTTGTAGTTGTTAGTTCTTCGGTGGGCTTACGTTCTTGTGATGGTATTGTCACAATCAATGGGCCTTCTGTCGATGGGTCATGGGTCTTGCAGTCTTCTTCGGTTAAATTATTACTTGGGGTTGTGTTGGAAATAGTTCTTGTTGTGGTTGAACTTGTTCCAATACACTTTCCACTGTAAGTAAATTCGACATCCGTTGTGTAGTTTGATAGAATAGTTTTGATTCCCAGACGAAGAATATCGCGTGATCTTTCTTCAGGAATAATTGGATCTTCATTTTGGTCAGGAGATTCATTGAATTGTACAGTAGTTGTATTCGAAGTAACAGAATCCATGTCAAAATGATTCGACATTGGTTCAACGTAATCTTCACTAAATTCTTCAGTTGTTGTATTTTGATTTTTAATCGTAATCATATCCAAGGGATCTATCTTAAAATTGTCTAAAGTATCAGTTGTTTCCTCGATTTCAGCAGGTTCCGAAGAAATTAAAGATTCCGTACTGCTTGATTCTGTATCGATCAAAATTTCTATTCCATCAGTTGTTGAAGGGTTTAAAGTTATTTCAAAATCAGTTTCGTTAACTGGTGTCTCGAAAATCACAGGGAGAATATCAACTGATTTTTCATCTTCATGTGGAAGTTCATCTTCTTCAACAAAAACATTAGTAGGTGGTATTAGTTCATCACCTTCAGCCATTATTAATTTCTTTAGGACACGTTTAACTGCTTCTGTTGTTTGGTCCAAAACATCAAACATTGGTTCTGTAATATCAGAGATCTTTTCTTCGTTGATAACATCTTCAGAAACTGTATGGAAACTTTCAGTGGTAACAGTTAGATTATCATTTAATGCTGTGAAATCCAAGTCAGGAATTGGAGTCTTATCAGATTCATCATGTAAATTCAAAGGGGTTTCTGTAATTTCTGTTGGTTTTGAGGTAACAAAATCAAAATCCATTTCTTCAATTATCTTCGTCATCGGTTCAACATAATCTTCAGAAAAACTTTCAGTTGTGATTTTATCAGTACTTGGATTAATTGTTGAAGAAATTTGCGAGAAATCAAAATCAGTTTCATTAACTGAAACTTCTAAAGTTACAGGAATAATATCAGCTGATTTTCCATCATGATGAGGAAGATCATCTACTTTAACCCATACATCAATTGATGGTATTAAATTATTACCATCGGTCTTCATTAATTTCTTCAGACCACGTCTTGCAGCTTCAGTTGTTGTTTGTTCAAATTCAGTTACTCGGGAGACTTTTTCTTCAGCTTCTGTATAAAAACTGTCAGTGTTAGCATCACTTATGTCAACAAAGCTCTGAGTTGTCACGTCTAGGGGATCAACCTTAAAACTATCCATCGTATCAGTTGTAATTTCGAGCCCATCAAAATCAGAAATAGTGGTAAGGGTGTTGAAATTTATTTCATCTGCTTTTTCATTGGAAAATGGTATTTCTGTCATCGAAGGAATTGAAGAAGTCTCAAAATTTTGTGATTCATCAAATGATGTTGTATTTAAAATAATTGGAATGTTGTCAGTTTTTGTATCCAAATGTGGTACGTTGGATTCATCGACCCATACATCGGCCGAAGGTATCAAATCATCACCATCTGTCTCAATCAATTTTTTCATTCCGGGTGTAACTTCCTTAGTCGTTGTTTGGTTTAATGTATCGTCTTCCGAAATTGTATGAAAGCTTTCAGTGGTAGCATCACTTCTGCTCTCAAAAACTTGAGTTGCATCGTCAGATTTTGTATCCAAATGTGGAAGTTTGTCTTCCTGAACCCAAACCTCTTCAGGCGGAATTAACTCCTCATTATTGGTGTTTATCAATTTCTTCATTCCACGTTTGACTGACTCGGTTGTTTGGTCCAAGACATCATCTTCAATAGATTCTTCTGTCTGAAATGTCGGTTTCAAAGTTGATTCATATTTTTTCACCTCCCAGCTACTATCCTCTGCGTGTGCTTCATATTTCTTCTGATGCTTAGAAGATTTCTTCGTATCAATATATTTCTCCATCGATGCTGAAACAGAACTTGCATGCAAATGTACTTCGCTATCTCGAAATATTTGTTTCATTTTCTCCATTTTCTCACTTATATCTCTGGCAATTTTGTACATTTTAACAAATGTTTCCATGCACTCACTGTGACTTATTGACTCTTGTTTACATTTGGCATAATCTTTCTCCAATTTTGATAATTCTATAATTTTTCGTTTATCACGAATTTTTGTTCGCAATTCTTGAAAATCTAATTCCATAGGATCTATCATTGTATTTTCATTTGAAATATCACGTTTTATCCGAAATTTTCTTTGATATTTATAAAGATTAATTTTACGCCATTTTCTTAGAGTTGCTGTGGGGTAAAGATCTTCAAGTACTCGTTTTTTTATTCTCGAATGTGAAGGTTCGTCCGTAAGTAATGATGGATCCTCGACAATGAATGTATGAGCTGTATTGACATGCATCGTACCATGAAGCACTTCTAAAATAAATGATATTTTTATTTATTATTATTGAAATTTTGCAAAAATTATAGTTTTCACCTTCGGTTTGAAAATATTCTCCATAGTAGACAACAATGAAAAGTAGAGTGAGTAATATCAAGGCTGAAGATATTAGTATTTTAGCAAAACTGTGCCTAGGCCGTTTAGGTCTAAAGTTTGACTTTTCATTCTCAAACTCTGTAAAAGGAAAAGAAATTACGTCCTTTAAACTAATGATATAATTTTTGTACACTGAAATCAAATATTTTTTAACATTATTAATTTTTTTTTTATGAAACATAAGCGAGAAATAAAGTACGTTGGGGTCAAAACTTTGATTCGAAACTTAGCTTTTTAAAATATATTTTTCAACAGTTAATGAATTAAAGTTTCGATGATATTTAGAAGCACGCATTGCGGTTTCTTTAAGATTATGAAGTATTCTGTTTTAAACATTACTTAAATAAAATCCCAACAATTCCTATGTACGAGTAATGTCAGGGTTGTCAAGTCTGAACAGTTTATCTAATGAAAGCACTTTTCATGACAAGAATTCCTTAAAAAGAATTACTCTGATAGTCCCAGTCAAAATAGACATGGAAAAATTTGCATATGGATGAAAATTAGTACAGACACTAAGAATGACAACATCGTTGTAATCAAGTAACAAAAAGTTATCAAAAATACGGCGTTAGAATAAGAACCTGTTAAGGCTTTTTGTCGAATATTTTAGGTTTTCATCTAAAAATGTGAAAATTTAAAAGATCTACATATTTTCTCAATCTTAATTTTCAAAAATTTTAAAAAATATTGTATAGCTTGGCTACAAACAGGGGTTTGACATTTTCCGAAACAAGTATCACATCACAAAATACACACATTCAAAATAGTCTTCGCACAACAGCTTTTTTTGTTGATTTGAGATAAAATATTTACTATAAAAATATATTAAAAATGGGTTTTTGAAAATCACAATTTTTGGAGTCTGGTAAAGCTCTTGAATGGAAATAAGTTTAAGATTCACCGAAATCTAACATCGACTGCGCTCTGTCAACATTTCAAAAAACTCTTAAATCCCCCGTCCAGCTCCGTAAATATATCGTATGCTGAACCTAAATTCGACAATATTCTCTTAGATGCGCCAATAACACAAGAGGAGATAAGGCGCACTTTTAAAACCTTAAAAGATAGCAAAGCGGCAGGCATCGACAGAATACCGGCTGAGTTTTATAAATACGGAACAACGGAACTTATTTAAAAACTTTATATTTCATTCAACCAAATTCTGGAACATGGTTTTATACCGCAAGAGTTTAAAGAGGCCTTAAGCCTCTAAGCTTTCTTATATAATATCATATAAAATATTTTCGTCAATTTTGCATCAACGACTCAATGAGTGGATAAACGAAAACGGGTTATTAAAAGAATTTCAAGCTGGTTTTAGGCCTGGTTACTCTATGATCGATCACATCTTTGTGCTAAAAAGTATCGCCGAAACTTTTCTTCAAAACGGGAAAAAACTGTACAGCTTTTTTGTAGATTTTAAAGCAGTTTTTGACGCTGTGGATAGGCGAGCGCTTATCTACAAACTGCACTGGGGTTGTCTTCAAAGTTTGGAAAAGTCTTACAAAATCTGTATAACGAAACAAAGGCAGCTGTTTGGAATGGAGAGGAATTTTCGGAATGGTTTCAAACGGAAACAGGTGTTCGACAGGGCTGAACGCTGAGCCCTCTTCTATTCGCACTTTTTATAGAAGATTTAACAGATTTTATTTCTGGAGTAGTTGAGTTTGCGGGGACCACTATAAAGGCTTCAGAAATGGAGGTGGAAGAAATAGTCAGAATGAAAGATAATGAGTTTAAATACCTAAGAGTATGTTCTACAAAAAACTTAAGTATGGAAAAACATCTTAATGAAAAACTCTCTAGGGCCAAGAGTGCGATTGAAGCTACATGGAGAAAGTGTTTTGCCAACAAAAGTATTGCGCATAGCTGTAAGTTTCGTGTATTTGAAGCAGTGTCGGAATCAGTATTATTTTATGCATAGCAAGTACAAACAATACGATTGCGTAGAAAAGTTGCTGAGATTTTTTATCAAAAGGATATTTCACCTGCCGTCCAACACACCAAACTACGTAGTTGCATTAGAAACAAATATCTCACCACTCTTTATTCAGACGCTGAAAAGTCAGGTAGACTATGTTATAAAAGTTCTACATATGAATAATGATAGACTTCCAAAGAAAGCAGCTTTGCACGTAATCAAACGAAGTCTCAGTTGGTATGAGGAATGGAAGGAGCTCGCGCAATGGTGTGGTATCGAACTGAACCTGCATGTTGGAAATCTCAATGAATGGATGGGTAAACTGTACGAGCTTATTGCCTTCGTTGGCGAGAAGCTTAGGGAGAAGTACATTGAAGATGCAGTCAGCTCTAACCACAGAGTAATCTACACTCAACTTTGTCATAATCTAGGCCCAAAAAACTACTTTAGAGATGAGAATTGTGTGGATGAAATTTCAACGATGTTGAGACTGCGTGCTGAACTTCTCCAACTGAACTATATGCCACTCAGAGAGGATCTCCCAATATTATGTAGTTTGTGTAATCTCAGGGAAAGAGAAGATGTTTTTCATTTCCTAGGGAAATGTCTGGTTTTAATGGAAACTAGGCGATCCTTCTTCGGCTGCAACTTCTTAACTGAGGCAGAAATGATAGCCTATCTAAATACAATGGAGGTGAAAAAACTGTTTATATACTACAAAATAGCACAAGCTTATCGAAACAGAATTCTCAATGAAATCTTTTGAACAAATTTATATGAATACAATTTTTTGATAATTAAAAATCTTAGACACAGTGTGATTATGTTATAGTAATTCAATTAAAACGTAAATCTGGCAGACGGCATTGCCATGCCATACATGATTACAGTAATCTTTATACTGTAAATTATGAAGGTGAAAGTGGAAACTAACTTTTTTTAAATGTTACTATTTTGATTTTTACATTTGTACTTTTTTCAACAAAAAAAAAACACTAAAATTAGGCTGCTGTACGGAGACTTTTTAAAATAAGTGTATATGGGTATAATACTATCACAATTTCGAATATTTTGTTGTTTTGTATTTGTTTCCCAAAAAACAAGATTGATTTCTTATATTTTGTATTTCGAAAATGTCACTTTTCTTCAGAAACGAATAATTTTTATTTTATTCCATACTCATACTTAAATAATACAGTCGAACTTCCATAACTCGAACTTCCTTAAGTCAAATTTTTCTATAACTCAAAATATTATAGAGAACTTTGATTTGTTAACCTTATTTTAATGAATTTTGCCCTCCATAATTCGAACTTCTGTAAGTGGAATTTCTCTATAAATCGAATTTCTTAGATTCTGTTTGATGCCAAATAGTTTCTTTAGCCCAAAATTTGTCTCCTATTGGGGAAATCCCATTTTATTTAACCTCTTTTTTTCGAAGTTTACTAAGGCTACTATAATTATTTTAGACGTTTGTTTAGTAGATACATACATTCTAAATTCTTTGCTCTTATTTGGGAAACCCCCATTTGTTTCAATTTTTTGAAAAATACTTCAGTCTGCTGTGATTAATTTCTGTAGTTTTGTTTGCAGAAGAGGGATGGCTATTCACATTTAGAGTTTGTATGTTTTTAATTTGAACTTCGGTTTTAAACGGGTTACTTGTTTTAATGCGCAAAAGTTTCTAGTTTTGTTTATTTTTTTTAGTTGAAAAAGCAGCAATTCACTAACTTTTATCTCATTTCTTTAAATCGAAGTTTCTATAACTCAATTTTTTTCTTTTTATTTTGAGAGTTGGACTTATGGAAGTTCCACTGTATAACCATTTAAAAAAATATATGTTTGGAAATATTTCATATTTCCACTGTTTGACTTTTCAAGCCCCAAGTTTCGATGTTTAAAGTTATTTGGTTGGTACTTTACTTAATGATTTTTAAATTATGTAAAAACTTTACTCCTTAAAAATCACTGTATAAAACGCACACAAATAATACGATATTTAACAAAAAAGAAATGCGAGAATTGTGAAAAAGGGTTATGACATTGATAGAAGTGTATCTATTTGTATTCAAAAAATATTACATTTCTAGACCCCCAAAATTTAAAATTTGAATCTGAAGTACTAAGCCATGAAAACTAAAATAATAATAAAACTTCATTTTTTTTTGTTCAGCTGCGATTTTTAGGAATATTTTATAATTTTTTAATGATACTTTCTGAACTTTTGTACGAAACTTCATTGATATTTGAATATGTATTTCTAAATTTTAATTTGTCTTTATATGAAGTGACCAATCACCTTTAAAAGTCTAAAAAGATCCTTCACAACACATTTGGTTGGATTCTTGATTAAATCGACATTGAATGAATGTAAACATGGGGAATTGTTTTTGAAAAAAAGAATGTATCAACAAAATATATGAATTTAAAAAAAATAATAACTGAAATAAAATTATGGTTTCAAGTCTTAAACTACATTTATTATGTGAAACGTTTTCAGATGCAAAGTACTATTTAGGCACAATATAAAGGGTGTCCCAAAATTAACGAAAGATTTGAATTTGCCGCCATTTGTGCAGTGAAGTGTTGGCAACCCTGAAAAAAAGCAATTTGACAGCTAACAGTATAAGGTTATTAAAAATGGAGCGTTACACGATAGAACAACGTGTCTTCATTATTAAAGAATATTTCAAAAAAATTAAAGCTTGGCGGCTGCAGTTCGAAAATTTCATACAAAATATGGTCGGAATAGTGTTTTAACTTCGTCAACTATGAAGAGATTAATTGAAAAATTCATGGAGACTAGATCCGTTGGAGACGCCAAACACACTGGTCGTCCAATAACAAGCCGTTCAAATGTGAATGTCGAAGCAGTGCGTGAGAGTGTTGCTGACAATCCAGGAACCTCAATTCGACGTCGTGGACAAGAATTGCAAATTTCAAGAACCTCTCTACAGCGTATACTCACCAAAGATCTGTGTCATTCGTGCTTACAAAATTCCATTAACTCAACAATTGAAGCCTAATGACCATGGACAGAGAAGAGAGTTCGTTGAATGGATTATTGAACATCAACAAATGGACCCTGATTTTTCGAGCAAAATCATCCTGGAGGAAATATCCTGGAGGCATAATTGGGCCATATTTTTTTGAAAATGATGCTGGTCAAGCAGTGACTGTTACTGGTGCTCGATATCGCGACATGATTACACAGTTCTTTCTGCCAAAATTGAATGATATTGATGTGTCCAATATGTGGTTTCAACAAGACGGTGCCACATGTCATACAGCCCGTGAAATAATTCAATTACTGCATAAGACATTTCCAGGTCGAGTACTCTCTCGTTTCGGTGATCAAAATTGGCCTCCTAGATCGTGTGATTTAACACCATTAGACTTCTTTTTATGGGTTAATTTGAAATCACAAGTCTATGTCAACAAGCCCACAACCACCCGTGCATTAAAGGAGGAGATTCAACGCTGCATCAACGAAATTCAGCCACATTTATGCAGAATAGTCATGGAAAATTTCAACAAAAGAGTGCGCATGTGCATGCAAAGCCGTGGAGGCCATTTGTCCGATGTGTTATTCCATACATAACCCTATCCTATGTACTTTACGAGTCAATAAAAATATAACATCAAAAGACTAAAAACGGCGTTTTCTATTTAATTCAAATCTTGCGTTAATTTTGGGACAGCCTTTACAAACAATTAGTATTTTCGAGTTTGACATGTCTACATACGTACATATATATGACATTTTTCTCGAAACGATTTCTAGTAGAAAAAATAGTACTAACGTTATATTGCAGGACATCTTATGATCTTCAATATCTAGCTGAAAAAACCTTTTTCAACATTTACCGCTTAAATACGGAAAATTCGAAAAAAATGTAATAAATTTGTATGCTCAATTAAGTTTTTAAGGAGCTTTTTGTCACTTCTTAGTTATAATGTTTTCAGTGTCTGTAAGAATTTAACGATTTGAAAGTTAAATATTTAGAAAAATATTATATCCAATTTAATTGTCTTTTTTTTAAGATTGTTTATAAAAACGTTTTGGAAATATATGCAAAAGTGTACAATTTTTAAACATTTTGTTTCTTACTAACTTCCTATAAATAGTTATTGTAATCGATTCGATTGGTCGAATTGAAAATGTTGGCATTTCTCGACGTCCGAACGTTCGGGAAATTTTTTACAAAAAAATAAAAACCTAAAAGTAACAATACTAAAACTTGGTAAAAAAATACTTTCGACCCAAATATCTTCAAAATTTTAAAATATTGGCTTCAAACTATGTACTATTTTAATCTCAAAGAAAATATTGTTGTCGACATTCAGTAAATTTTTTATAAAAATTAGTTTTTTCATACAAAAATAGAATCTACAAAAAAGAGGCCGGGGTGCGACCCACACTGATAACTTCCCACTCGTCTGTCAATTGGTCTTGCTCAAAAGTTAGAAGGTTCTCGTGTTGTGTTAAAAAAGTTGTCAGTTGAATTATTCTTAAAAATTTAAAAATTACCAACAATATTTTGCATTTAATGAAATAGTTTTATTTCAAAATGTATTTTTGGGAACCGAATATTTAGTCGAAAACCAATTTAAATAGCATTTCTTAAAAGTGTTTAATTCTTACATATAAAAACAAATGCAAATTGTATGATGATTTTTATGAAAAAGCTACTGAATATCGAAAACAATATTTTCAGCAAAATAAAAACAAAATTGAAAATAATATTCCTAATTTTTGAAAAGCTATTTGAGTCGAAAATTTCTACCAAGTTTTAATATTGTTTTTTTTTAGGTTTTTATTTTTTATGAAAAAAAACAGTTAACTCGATTTTTCTCAAAATTTTACTGAATGTTGACAACAATATTTGTTAAAAGATAAAAGTAGTTTAAAGCCAACATCTCAAAGTTTTAAAAAGATATTTGAGTCGAAAATCAATTTGTACCAACTTGTGTTAAATTTTCTTTTAAGTTTTTATTTTTTGTAAAAAAAACCGACTATTTGATTTTTCTCAAAATGTTACCGGATGTAAAAAACGTTATTACTAGTTGGACAAAATTGTTTTGAAGATAAAATCATTTTTTGTGCGTAAAATTTTCGAGGTAATAAACATTTTGTTTTCAGTTTTTTGATTTATAAAAAAACGTAATTTGGATTTTTTTCCAAAACTTTATTGATTTAGTATCACATTATAATATATAATATACAAATTTAAATTTTCAAATTGTTATTTTGGAGTCGTTTTTGCATCTTTCTGCATTATTATCTGTGTAACAACATTTATTTGAAGTCGATATCTTTACTGGTCCTTGAGCTATTGACGCAAAACAACGTCGGGAATGTACGTACGTACGATCGTACGTACACACGCACGCACAGACATATTTCTAAAAATCTTTTATTTCAACTCAAGGGATATTGAAACGTCGAGACATGTCAAAATTTTGGATTCGACTAATCGGACCAATTACAATAACTTTATATTCGAAATTAAAAATAGATCACAAAATTGTTAAAAGTAAAAATGCTACTAAAATTGCTACAAATTGGTTTTCGACTTAAAATCTCGTTAACAAAAATAGATTTTGAAATCAAACTATTTCGTCATATGCAAAATATTGTTGTAATGTTTAATTAATTTTGTAGCAAAAATTCAATTGACAACTTTTTTAACAAAACACGAAAACCTATAAAATTTTAAGGAAGAATAATCAATAGGCGGGATGGGAAGTTATCAGTGTGGGTCGCATCCCAGCCTCTTTTTTATTTTACATTTAGGCTTTTAAACTTAAAATTTTATTGTTTTGAACTTAAGGCCTGCTGTACTTAAAAATTAGAATAATTAGATTTTTCTTTTCAAAATAACTTCGAATTGCCTTTTTCCTTAAAGAATTTATAAAAAAGAAGAATTTTATAAAGGCATCATTTTTTCAATATTTCAAGTAGATGAATGGAATGGAATCTCTACCGCAAGCTTTTTAAATTCTTAGACATTTTTTAGCTTTGAAAGAAAAATTTAGGATACTGTTCAAAAGTGTTTAAAAAATCTATCAAAAAAAAAAATCAGAATTAGAAAGAGGGGCTATTGTCTATGAAACTTTACTTTTTACTTTACTTTGCTCTTATAATATTGTCTAAGTTCACTGGTTGAAAAGATTTTGGTAATGGTAATAAAATTCAATTTTTCAATAGGTTTTAATAGCCTTCAAATTCAAATTCAACTTGAACATTACACTAACTCGTAAGAATTTTGAAAAATTACTTTTAAAAATTCAAAAAATAAAAAACACACAAGTCTTTTTGAGGCCAACTAAATAAATGAAGTAGCCTTTTTTCTATTAAATTTTTAATGGTTTTCCAAATCTAAAATCACTTTTATCGATATTCTTAAGGAATATTTCCATAAGCCATTTGCGCTTCAAAAATTTCCAACAGAAAAAGCCAACAAATTATTATATTGAAATATATTAAAAAAAATCAAAAATAATATTCATATACTCGTTATATTTTGAAAACTTGAGCAAATAGTTAAGATCAAAATAAAGACTTAGAAACGTATTTTTCCAAACTGTGAAAGTATTAAATTCAAAGTTTGCTTCATACTTTCATAAAGATTCAAATAAATACTCGTATTTTATGAGAATTTCCAGAAACTTATTAAGATACTAAAATGATTCAAACTGTTTCTAAACGACAAAGATTTGTAAGTTACGATATTATCATACAATTTATTGTTAAGGGATATATCGAATTTTAACTAAGTCTTAAAAACACCGATTTTGATTGCATTCACTGAAAAAAAGGTACGTATTATTGATGTAAGACTACATTGTACCAATGTTTACTTTAAGCTGATTTTTGGATTCCAATGTATATTATACATTAAGTTAATGTATGGTACATTGAAATAATGTAACAAGTAAATTAAACCATAAAAAAGCTTTGCTGGAAGCTTCATAGGTTTTTCAATGAATTTATGTAAAGTACATTGAGCCAATGTATAAATTTCCGAGTTAAACTTACAAAAGTTCACATATTTACTTTAGTCCAATGTACATTGGCACAATGTACCTAATAAATTGGTTCAATGTACTTAATACATTGGTTCAATGTACTTAATACATTGGTTCAATGTACTTAATACATTGGTTCAATGTACTTAATACATTGGCACAATGTACTTATTCATCGGCACAATGTAAATTGTACATTGCCGCAATGTATCTTTGCATTGAGATAATTTAAAAAAAGTGCATTGGAACAATGTACCTATTACATTGATTTTAATGTAAATACACTGATTCAATGTATGATCTTTTGAAATCGTTACATCAACTAACGAAAAAGTACATTGAAACCGAATAATTTTGGTACATTTTTCCAATGTATTGTACATCGATATTATGTACCATTTTTTTTCAGTGTTTAGCACTTTTAAATTAGCATATTTTAAAAAATTGAGATTCTTATTCACGACAAAAGGAACAAAAATAATTTTTACCACGATTGTTATTAATATAAACATTTTTCGAAAATGATTTGCATTTTTACTCTCATTTTTCCACGTTTACGAAAAATATATCACAGGATAACGAAGAAAAACACTAAAAATCATTGACTTTACAATTTAATGCAATCCTTATGAATATAATTTTTTTATTAAAACATTTTACAAGACAAAAAGAACTGTTTCGGAATTAAATATTTTTCTTTAAAATGTATTTTTCACTTCTCAATATTTTTTATTAACATTAAATAAAAGAACCCTAAACAACACTTTGTATGGCTATCGTGAGTATACTGATTTTTAAAAATTAGATTTCATAAATTTTAGTTAGATATAGATATGTACATTTTCCGCAAGAAAAAAATAGTTCAAATTATCCAATTTGTATGTTGGAACCTTGAAAAGCTTCTCCACTTTTATAATTTTTTCTTTAACACGAATAGAGCACGTTCCTTAGAAAACTTCCCAATAAAAAAGAATATGAAAAAAATCCGTACCTTCGTCAAGCAAGATATGAGTTTTTCCCGTCATTTTTTTCCGGTAATTGAACACTGTTTTTTTTTCTTTTTCTTTTTTAAATTATTAAAAACATTATGAAACACACTTTATGAAAATGTAGACTTTTTATTTATCGTTTATAATCAAGATTTGTTTATGAAATACAATATCTCCTGTGATGAAATCCAACTTTGATTGTATATTTTTATAACACTGGATTCCAAGAATTTTTCACTGGACAGACAAAAGCAATGTGTCATATAATTTGTTTTATTTTTTTTAATCCCCGGTAACTTAAGAAGACGTTCTGTTCACTCACGATTCAATTTCAAACTAAGCCGGCAATTTAAAAAAATATAAACCATTTGGCCAAAACATTTGAACGTGTAAAACCTTAATCAGCTACAGTGACCCATATTTGATATTAAGCAAAAATATAAAATATTCTGTCCATCTTGCATAATATTGATGACATTGTTTAAATTGATTGCAATTATTGTTTACAAATGCAAACGTTGACTTCTGTTATGTTATAGGAAATTATATTATTGACTTTATTGGTTAAAATTTAAAATAATAATTTCAAAAAGAAAAATGCGTTACGCAGCAATCTGCTTGAATTTTGTGACCTAAAAGATATCGGGTTTCAAGTATTTTTCTTTTTATCCGAAAGTCTTTTTAAAAATCAGCACAATTCAAATTTGATTGATAATTTCGTAAAGAATTTTAGAAATAAGCAAAGAAATACTAAAATTAAAAAGGTTTTACATCAATCCGCCGACAAACAGTCAGTGACCACTTAAGTCAAAGATTTTTTTTTTGACAGGAGGAAATCTTCAAAAGACACTTGGCAGTATTCGACACCAAGTAGTGTGGGACTCTTAACCACTAAAACCACCTCTTCATCAGGACCAATCTTGAAGGATTGACTTCCGATTTTTCTTTCTTAACTTTGTACAATCGCTTTGGGGGAAGTTTAAACTTTTAATACTTTCCCATGTTTTTTTTCAGACCATAAGCTCATGAGGCTTGGTTCTTCTTAATCTCCGAATTAGTATAACTTTGCAGTCTCTGGTAGCCATTTCTATTTGTAAGTCACGATGTATATCGGTATTTCTTATGTACCAAGGTGCATTAACTATTTCACGAAGGACTTTGTTTTGAAATTTTTGGATGATTTCGGCATTTGTTTTCTTTGTGCAGCCCCATAATTGGATGCCATAGGTCCAAACAGGCTTCAAAGTTGTTACAAAGTAACCAATAAATTTTTCCATATTTCAAGTTTAGTTCTTATCTTTTCTTTTTGATGTGCTCTTTCCACTTTAGCTTTGCATCCAAAGTCATTCCAACGTATTTGGCCGTATTGGCGTAAGGTACAGCTTGAGTTTGATACGCCATTTTTCGGTCCAAGCTCTCACTGTGTCGACGGCATTTTGTAGTTTTACTGCTGCCTTAGAGCCAAATTTGTCGGGTACCAAAATTGCGGTATCATCTGCAAAAATAGCCATTATGGAGTAATTACCAACTGGAATATCCCTTGTGTATAGTAAATACAGGGTAGGACCTAGAACACTTCCTTGTGGTACACCGGCTTCTATTTTTTTCAATTCCGAGTATTCTTGATCGTAGCTTACTCTAAACAATCGGTCTGAGATGTACGATTTTAATATTTCAAAGTACTGCCTGGGAAGATCCCTATGCAGTTTTTACTCAAGTTCCTCATGCCAAATCTTGTCAAAAGCTTGAGCAACATCTAAGAAAATAGCTGAACATACTTGTTTTTCTTCTAATACTTTTTTTTATTACATCCGATATTATATGAACTTGGTCTATCGTGGAATGTTTATTTCTAAAGTCAACCTGATGGTTTGGGACTAACCTTCTTTCTTCTATGATTTTGCTAAGTCTTGTCAGAAGCCATAATTGGTATAAGCGATATTGGTCTGTAAGCCGTCACTTCTGTAGGTGGTTTACCTTGCTTTGGTATGACAATTACTTCAGCAATTTTAAAATGGTGCGGGACATACCGGTGCTTAAGTCAAAGATTAAAAAATTAACCATCAGACAAAAAATTATGATAATAAATTGAGGTTTTGAGATGTTTTGAAAATCAAATCACGAATTTATTGTATTAAAAAATATAGTTCATAATTTTAAAGTTCTTTTGACTGATTTTAGAGTAAAAGTATTTTGAATGGGACTGAAATCCTGACAAGGTATAATTGATTGTGATTATAAATACAAAATCTTTAAATGTGTAGGGCTTATTCTTGATTAAGTTTACTTTAGATTTAATTCAATTTAAAATATTCATGCAAAACTTAAAATGATCATGCAATAAAATATTGAACTTAAAAAATTCATAAATAAATTCACATGCAAAAATAAAAGGAAAACAAGTTAATCGTTTGGATGCTTTATTCGAACTAAACTTCTTAAAATTAACAAAACTCATTAAGCTTAAAACTATATAACAAATTATATAACAAAAATTAACTGTTACAAAATATCAAAAGCAGTATTTTTCGTCATTCGATTATGCTGTTATTAGTTGAGCTTTTTATAAATAACATTAAAATAAACTTAAAGAGCGTTTGCAAAAAGAATGAGAGTTTTCTCTTGAGCATATGTAATGTACATATGTGCATATACCAAATATCGTAAAACGAAGTGTTACTGGATGGTGTCTTCAATATTCTATTTTATTTAGTCATTAATTTTATTAAAGTATTTCAACTCCTACAAATGGTAATAAATTTGCCATTAATCCAGGAATCGTCAAAAAATGACACTCAGCTTCATGACCATCATTTTCTCTGAGGCTCCGATAAAAGTCATAATAGTTTTAGATTTTATACTCATGTTTATTTATGCAGTAGCTCAAATACTCATGCATATGTTCACATCTAAATTAAAAACTATTTTAATGTATCGACTCTTAATAAGCCTTCGCATGTATCCTATCAACAAAACTTAAGTACACATACAATGTTTTGCTTTAATATGCCAAAAGCATATACAACATACCCTGAAAACTCCCACCCCCAAGCTCTCTTTTTCCAGCCCATCCAAATAACTAATCTGATTATATGTGCTTATGTGAAATCCCATTACAGATTTAATCATTTGCATAGTTCGGCAATAAGTGGCCACCCGCTCGTTCACCTCATCTAAAAGGAATACCTTACGTACGTCTATGAGTATAGTGAATTGAGTGAAAGGTATGTATGGCAATCACCCCCCTCTTTGTTCCAGAGAGAGATATAACCTAACCATTTGCTTTAAATTGACAAACATCCCTTCAAAAACAATAGAGAGGTAGTCCGTTATCTATATAGGTTCTCTATACCTACTTAGCCCCCCAAAACAAGTCCTGACCGCATCAACCCATCTATACACGACCCCTTTTAGCCTATGCCGGCTTGCTTGTACTCTGCCATAAGTGACAGCTACACAGATGACATATATAAATAGGATACGTATAACACATATGTACATATAATTCCTGTCATATGCCACATTGACCCGTTAGGTGGCAGCACTGATACCATATAAGCGAATAAGTGGTAACGTGCGTTCCTGGCGTGTTGTGTATGCGTGTAATGCGATATAAACGTGTCTATAATGCAAATTACATGACAAAAATGACGACAAGGACGAAGACGGACCATAAGAGTTCCCAGAGTTGCCATCAGTTGTTGTGTTGTGTCGTTGCCCCATCCGCACCAAAAACCCCGATAGTCCTCGGGGAATTCCATGCATTCAACATCATACATTGCTTCATGCGCACATAGTCATCATTAAATCATTGACAAATGTGTGTGAAGGAATGTGGTTGTGTGTACACACATCTATATACATACATACCTTCATATATATATATATTTGTTCGTAAACGAATCGTTTTATACACACATAAGATTTAACATATGAACGGGCGAACATCCTGTTGACCAAGTCAGCCCCCTGGGGAGAGGCAAATATTTAAGCACCTTCGCGCCCGTTCATCCTTGTTCATCCCACAAAACAACATCACATAACTACACATAAATATATTCGAGTATATATGTTTGCATGAAGGTAGGTATAGGACTTTCGGAAATTGTGTCGCACACAAAAACCGAATCAGGATAAAAGTCCTTCGTTGTTGTTAAATTCTTTTTGTTTGATTTTGTTTTTGTATCCAAAATATTTTTTTTTTATTGACCTGTAGAATGAGGAAGTGGGTGAAATAAAATTTAATGGCAAATGTGGGGCACAAGGACATTTTTTTTTTTTGTTGGTGTGTTGTTGTTTGAGATAATGGTTTTAAGGTACTTGGTATGCCAACCCTGAATAAGGATCGTGAAATCATTAAATTATATACAAAGCAAGCAGAAAATAAACTTTTTCTTTTTTGGTATAGGTAGATATTTATATTTTTGGGAGTATGCAGGGTTCATTCGGAAATGGAGCTTAGAAAAGAGAGTGAATGAAAATTTTGGAAAAAAGGGACAACCCAAGTGAAGTCATAAAATACCGAGGTATATAAAATTGGTGTTAGAACTTTTTGTGTATAGAATAAAAGTGAGGGAGAGGAGTAAAAAGTTTGGAAGAAGATTAGATGATGACTACTTAACTTATAGTTACTGTCTCAAATCAATGGCCGTCAACAAAGCTTACATTTTGTCATATTTATAGACACAATTTTCAGTTTAATTACCTTAGTATTAAAAGTAATCGGTCTGACTTGTCAAATCAAAGATTTTGACATTCCTCGCTGTTTCAAGACCTTTAGACCTTATCATTGAAAGTAATCAGCCTGACTTGTAAAATTAATGATTTTCACATTTCTGGTTGTTTCAAGATCTATATATTGTTTTATTAGTCAAAAACTTAGGGCTTAAGATAGTGCTTCGGTTTTGTATGAATTTGAGGGATTTAATAATCCCTTAAATTCATCTATCTACCCTTTGTATATGTAGACACAATTTGAACATTAGGAAAATAAATGAAAGTTTAAAGGAGGTGCCGGTGCACATTGGTTTCAAGTTTTTGAATATAAAAATTGAAGAGAAGAACAGAGTTTAGATGAATCATCCCACATTCTTGATGTGCGGCTATAAAAAATAATCTCTTTACACCATAGTTCTTTTTAATTTTACCCAAGGATAAACTGAAGTTTGGATATTGCCGTAGAATTTTTTGATGGGTGGAATGCAACTGGTTATTTCGATAGAACCTTGCTTATAAAAATACTGATAACACAACTTAAACCATTCCGGTTGTGGTATTGAAGCAATTTAAATTTATTTGTTATAGTTCATAAACCTTTTATTTCAAAGCATTTTTTTAGATTATAAACAAAATTTTTCATCTTCTATCCAAGTTTTAGACGAATAAGGGACAACGTACAGTTTTTGAAACACTAATTGCTACTGTTAATTGTTTATCAAGGATGTATCATCAACGATATCAGTTGCCTTCTTCGTGGATGAATAATTTTTACCAACATTGGCATTAAAATATTGGTATATGCTGACAATTTGGCAATGTTTGTATCCGTTTTCACTTCAATTGCAGATAAACCGTCCTTCTTCATTATCAAGAAGACGTCCTGAATAAAAAGTTTTTCCAAATAATACACAGTCATATAGAGATTGCTCAAGAATTTAAATATTTGTGTGTTTTACTTACTCACAATTAAAGCTTTGTCAAGCATTCTAAAAGAAAAGGTGTTGAAGATAATTTGGCACTAAATATAAATTTGTTTCAACCAAAATATTGATCAAACGTCGAAATATAAAGTATTTAGCCCAATTGTTTACTCATGTCTGTCCTATGGTGTACAAGTTGCGGAAATACGGGATTTTTCAACAGGAACGCTACAACAGTAGAGCAATAGGGGCAATAAACGATGCCTATTTTTTGACATTTCACTTCCGTAAAGTTTGCCATTTCATGATGGAAAAATATACGAGCCAGTATCGAGTCGAAATTATTCAAATTTACTACTGAAATTCGGAGTCAGTGGCTTCAATGTTAAAAGCACTACGTCCAATTTACGGTTGTCATAATCGTCCTAGTAGATTATCAATTGAGCGTTTAGTGGACAAATTTGAACCCAAAGACACAGTACAAAATATTCCCGTGCCAGTAAGTTAAAGAAGTTCCCCTAGTATCGAGAATATTGTTGCCGCTGATGCTTTAGTTGCAAAACGCCAAAATGTGTCTCTCACACGTCGTTCTTAAGCGTTGGGGATCTCTGTGATGTTGTTGTGGCAAATTTTGCGAAAAGATCTTGGCCTACATCCTTACAAGATTCAATTGACTCAAGAACTGAAACCAGAAGCATCATATATATGCTCGCGAAAATGATACGGATCTTATCGAAAAATTAACTTTAGAGACGAGGCTCATTTTTGGCTCAAGGGCTTCGCCAATAACCTCGTTAACCATAATGTGCAAAATAATGTTGGTAATTTTTTAATTTTTAAGAATAATTCAACTGACTTTTGCAACAAAACAAGAACAACATGTTTGCAAACTACTTCAAAGATGCTTTTGTAGATTATAATACTATTAGTTTTCTAAACACATCTACCTCTGATATAAATTGCCCCCACTTAAATGCTATCAATTTCGTTATAAGTGAAGATACTATTCTTAACAACTTGACGAATGTTTTAGTCCTGGTCTCGACGGAGTACCATTATCCATTTTTAGGAAATGTGCTGCGTATTAAGCACGCTCGTTATGTGTTTTTTTCAACACGTCTTTAAGTAGCTCACTATTTCCTTTTATCTGGAAGAGTTCCTTCATAATACCAGTATACAAGAAAGGTCCTAAAAACGAAATAATGAACTACCGACCTATTGCTAAACTATCTGTAATACCTAAACTATTTCAGCCAATCGTATGTAGCGTCCTTTCTTTTCACTGTAGTTCAATTATCTGTGATAACGAGCATGGTTTTGTTAAAAAGCGTACAACTGTAACTAATCTGTTTAACCTTACGTCCTTTTGTTTAGAATTGAAAAAGTAGATTCTATAGTTACTCATTTCAACAAGACCTTTGATAAATTGTGTCATAAAACATAACTTTTAAAACTATCACTAACTATCAGGTTTCATAAACTGGATCTCCTCATATTTGCAAGATAGACGTTACGGTGTTAAATTTAGTAATAAGTGTTCAAGTTAATTTATTGTGAATCCTGGTGTCCCCCAAGGTAGTCAAATTGGTCCTATTCTATTTGTTATAAATGACTTGATTCCAATCATACAAAATTCACCGGTCCTAATATATGCTGATGACATTAAAATAAAAAAAAATCAACTCTACATCTGGTTTAAAATGTTGGCAAATGTAAAACCATGAGTTTTACACGCTAAAAAGTTCCAATCGTTTTTAGTTACATGTTTGATTATTGTCCTTTAAGCAGAGCATATGTAATTTCTGACTTGGGTGTTTTCTTAGATTCTAAACTAACATTTAATAAACATAATAACTTCATCGTTAAAAAAGCAAATAAAGTTCTGGGTTTCATTAAGAGATTTGATCGTGATTTCCGTGACCCATGTGTTTTAAAATTACTTTTTGTTTCATTTGTGTGATCAGTCCAGGAATATGCCTGTACAGTATGGTCACCTTCGCATACTGCCAGGTATGCTTCAAAAGTTGCATGATGTGGCAGCTCCATGGCTGGAACAAATTTTCAAAGGATGTCTCCTTCTCAAACATGTGCCCATGTCGTGGAGACATGTCAAAGTAGTTTTTATCCCGAAAGTGGGTAGGCGAGATCACAAATCCGCGAAGGATTACAGACCAATAAGCTTAACATCTTTTGTGCTTAAAACCTTGGAGCGTACCATATTAGAGAAATCCTAGTTGGACGACCTCTCGAAAGCTCTTAGCATGCATATCTTAAGGGCAAATCTACGGAGACTGCCCTTCATGAGGTATTGCGTACTGTAGAACAAACAATCCATTATAAAGAATTTACTCTTGCCACCTTCCTAGACATAGAAGGTGCTTTTAACAACGTCCTTACAAAATGCATAGAAGAATCGCTCGTTAAGTTCGGTGTAGAAGACTTCATTCGAGAATGGATTATTTAAATGCTCAGTGGTAGGAAGATTCGAGCCACTCTAGGCAATACAATCGCAACAAAACACGTGAGTAGGGGAACACCCCAGGGTAGTGTCCTTTTGCCTCTTCTATGGCTTCTGGTCATGAATACAATTCTCGTTAAATTAGAGAGATGCAAAGTGAAGGCGGTAGCTTATGCGGATAATTTGGTGCTGTTGGTGTCAGGAAAGTACAACTCTGTGATTAGTGAAATCACGGAGTCTGCTTTGAAGAAAGTTAGCAGCTGGGCCACGAGTGGTGGACTAGGAGTTAACCAAAGTAAAACTGAACTGAAAGTGCAAAATATTTGGGAGTTATACTCGACCCTAAACTAAACTGGAAACTAAATGCTGAAGTACGGGTTAAGAAGGCCTGTGTTGAATTCTAAGCCTGCTGCAAAACTTTCGGCAAAAAGTGGGGACTTCAGTCGAAGATGATTTTATGGACGTACACAGCCGTAGTACGCCCAATCTTAACATATGGTTCGATTGCGTGGTGGCCTGCTCTTAGCAAAGCCTATAATATTAATAAACTAAAGAGGGTTCAGAGAACAGCTTGCATGGGCACCACAGGGGCACCACCATAGGTTTCAACACAACCATCTTTACTGACGGCTCAAAGATGGAGTGCGGAGTTGATTCTGTGATCTTTTCTGAGTCCCTTAATGTAGCCAAATCCTTTAGGCTTCCTGACTTTGCTAGCGTTTTTCAGGCCGAACTGCTGGCAATAAGGAAGGCATGTAAGATACTTAAACAAAACCCAAACCAAATCGAAATGTGGCTATCTTTACAGACAGTCAGGCAGCTGTCAAAGCCATTAACTCGGCCATATCTAAATTGGTCGAGCAATGTCGCGATGAGCTTGAGAGAATGAATATTAACCTCGGTGTCACCCTGATCTGGGTTCCGGGCTATAGTGGTATCCTGGGAAATGAACCGGTTGACGAGCTAGCCAGGCAAGGATCGGCCCTTCATAGCTCACTTGCGGAAATGGTTAACATTCCTCTTGGTGCTATGAAGAGTAAAATCTTTTCTATCTACCAAATTGAATCAAACCGAAGGTGGAGCAATTTACCCAACAGCATTATATCTAGGAAGATATGGCCAACCTATAACAAAACCCGTACAAACGATCTTCTATGCAGGCCAAGGCAAGACATAGCCAGGATTGTTGCGGTTTGTACCGGACATTGGCCTATAGGAGTTCATACGGACAAGTTGGTTATCTCTTACAACACCTTTTGCCGTAGTTGTAGTGAGCGAAGAGAAAGTGAAACGATAATCCATTTCCTCTGCAAAAGTCCTGCTTTGGAAAACACTACAATAAAATACTTTGGAAAAGCATTCTTTCACGAACTTGATGAGTTACCTGAGACAAAGATTAGAAACCTAATCTTTTTTCTCAATGCGACAAAATGGCTCTAACATAATCGCTATGAAGCTTCTCTATCAATATATCCCTTTCAATCAAAGGTCAAACGAGTTTTTGGTATCAAAACGGCGCGCGCACTACAGCACTAATTGGATCTCAGGCTAGGTTGCCTTCAGATTGCCATTTCTACCTACCTTCCTATGGTCACCTTACTACGCTGTACACGTTAGAAGTCTCGGAGTCATTCAGAAAAGATTTTTGCGGTTTTGTTTACGATCGCTTCCGTGGTTTCATGATATTCATGAATCTCATAAATCTTCCTTCTTTAAGAAATCATAGGATGTACTTGCAGTTTTGTTTCATTGTTGGAATAATAAACGAACAAATTTCATCCCCATCAGTTCTTGGTAGTTTAAACTTTAGTTTTAGTCGTTCAATTATAAGACTCCAAAAACCAATTAATACTAATTTTAGCAGATCAAATTGTGGTGTACATAGCCCCTTAAATCAATTAATTGAAATCTAATTCACCAAATGATTATATAAAAAGTATAGTTAGTTTAAATCATAACATGAAATGTCATTTCAAGCAGACGTCAGTCATTGCCATGTTCTTATTCTTATGAAAACAAATTGATATATATGATGAAAAAATTAAGAACCCATTTATCTACCTATTTCTTTCTTTTCTTGATTTAGTTATCTGGACATTATTACTGGACTAGTTGAACAGCTTGAACATTTTTTAATTGTATTTTGTCCTTAAAAATAATTTGTCTCTAATAACAGCTTGTAATTTTTAAAAAAAAAATATCTCTTTTCCTTCCAATAACTTCCTGTCGTTAGACAGGCTTAGAAAAATACTTTAGAATTAAGCCTTTAAAACATGGCTTTTTTTCGATGATCAATCTGCTTGTTTTCACCAATAGATCCGATCTCATAAAATGTATCGATGGTTGGCGAGTAATATTTAAATTATTGGAATCTAGCATTAGTCGCCTGCGATTGTTTCACTTTTTTGATATTCCAAAGTGATCCAAGGCCAGTCCACTATGGTTCCGTTACTGGTGTCATTTGTAGTTTCTATGGGGAGCAAAAATACAAATATTTGTTAGATTTAGCTGCTTCTTCAGTAATTTTGAAATAACTTAATAATGCTTCAATAATTGTTATTCATATCCATCTGAGAATGAGTTCTAGTTTAATCAGTTTTAACAGACCCACACACTTTTAGGTTTGACTCTGAAATTATTACGTTGGTGTCGTTACAGAACTGTGTGGCATAGAGTCTAACGCAACAAAGTTTTCCATTTTGATCAGTTCCTAGTAATTAACCTCACACAAAACTGATCATCTAAGAAATTATTCTCAAACTTAAGCTTTTTATAGAGAATTGGTTAAAAATAATGCACTCCTACGAGCATTTTGATCCTCCAATTCTCTGTTAAGCTTCAGTGAATTGTTATTAAAACCAATGAAGCATAGTGACAAATATCATGTCACTTTCCAAAAAATACTTAAACTGGGTCGTCCTTAATAGCAAAAATAAATTAGAGTTTCTATGCATTTATAAATTAAATACCAACACCCCCATATCGTCCAGATCCCCCCCATTTATATTCTAATTGCATCAATTTAAATAGCGTCAACATTAGCATGATGATGTTATTTTGACGTACATACATACATACATACATAATACACTGTAGGTGTGTATTTTCATTAGGACATAAATAATGTAAATCAATTCGTTAACGCTTCAATATTAAACGACTTTCACCTCGCCGACGCCACCAATGCCTCCTCTGCTGACCAGCCATCCAGATACAATATCAACAAAATAAAACGCACTGATTTAACAATCCAATTGAACAAACATCCCCCAAATAAAAATAAAAGAAAAAAAAAAACATTTTCAAACGTACACGAGGGGGTGTACTTTTCCAATAAGTAATTCTATAGCTTCCTGTGCCCAAAACCACTTGTTCTCAAACTACTATCCCCAATATCGCAGTTGCAATCGCTTCACATCAAATGTGCACTTTTTGATTTAAAATTTTAAATTTCCCACGAAAGTGTAGGTACGGTTAAAATGCGGAATTGCGTAGGGTTTTTTGAATCAAATAATATATGTGATATGTGCTGAATGCTTATACCTACCTACTCTATACAGAGGTAAATAAATAAAGCTTCTAGGTTCTATAAAAAAAACATATGCATGCACATAGAAATAGATACATTATAATGATCAACCTTTTTGTGGAATTAAATAAATTTACTGCATCTGGATGTGATGGGTTGGGTATCGTTTCATTACGTTTCGTTATAACGAATAAAGTAACACAAACTGAAAATATTTTTAACCATATCCAGTCAACAGCCATATGATATGACAGACATTCAAATGTATATAAACATATACATATATGTATGTATATGAATATATTTACCTTACCTATTTGCACATCATCAAATGAGCTGCATTAAAAAGAATTTTTTGTTTTGCTCATTTAATTGCGAGTTTGTGTAGAGTGCATATTCCATTTCAATATACAACTGTTGTTTATACCGTTGCCTATATCTGCCTACCTTCCCGTCATACCTTGATGAACTTTTATAGCAAAAGTGGCTTTTAACACCCCACGAACTGAACTGAACTGACACACGACCGCCACCATAACGCCAGTTGCCATCCCCTTTACTCCATATGCGTTACATTTTGCCTAGACTTTTTGTATACGTAAAACCAGAAGCAATAAGTACATTTAAATTATTATTCCAACGCTTGTAGGTATAGTCATACTATTAGATACACATACGATGTTGCAGGAAAACCTATCTGTATCTATCAGCAGGATATCTCAATTTATATAGTACGCAAGAAGAGTAGATTACCGAGCTAAATGTTAACTCAAATGGAGAGCACTGCGAAAAAAATTTGTTTGATTTTGATATCTTCAGGACCCCGTTTACCTTCTGGGTTTGAACAAATTTATTTTTTTTATTGTTGTTGTTATTTTTTTTTGTATATTTTAAATGTAGATATGACTAAAAGCATGCTCTGTGAAGGATTTGATTGAAAGCATTCTGGTTTACGATATATTGAGCCTCAAACCCGGCTCCGCCAATCGTTTTTAATTGTAACATTTATCTTTAAACGCGTTTTTCAAAAGTAATGTTTTCAAAACATTTGGGACGATTTTGGCGAAACTAAATTTGTAAAACTTTACTTATTCACGAAACATCTATCTAGATCTTTTTAGATGGAAAAACATGGCAAAAAAATGTAATCTCATTTCAAATTGCTGCCATTTTGTGAAATTTTCAAATATTCAAAAAAGCTTGTGTCTAGTCCTAATTAACTTTCTAAAAATTAAGAACAATTTTTACAATTTTTTTAATATCATGTGTATTTTTTTTGCAATCTATTCTTGAATAATAGGCACGAAATTTGAGCGCAAAGGTAGACGACCCCCTCAAAAGTTCTTAAGCTAATATTTTGGAGCTAAGCCCCCAACACGATTCAAGTTTGAAGAAGATGAAAAAATCAACATTTTTAAATGTTATACAACACTGTTGAAACAAACATCCACTAACAAGAGAAGGCTTTTAAAAAACTCAATTTCGAAACAAGCCTTTTTTAACGGCTTTTTGGCAAATAAGCCATTTGCTTATTTAATTTTTGATGACCCAAAAGTTGTTGACTTTTGTTGAGAATTTTAGGATAGTAAATGTATTTCGCCGAAATATTTTTTACACTTATCACATTCAGTTTGAGGATATTTTTGAAAGGGTTTTGAATACCTTTAATATGCCAGAGTCACAGTATGAGCTTTAGAAAAAAGGGGATATTTAACAATTTTTTCTCAGGGGTTTCCCTTTATACGCTTAATACTGCAGGCTTTACAACCTTTATCGAAAGTTTCTTTCCAAGACATTGTTTTAATAAAGAAAATGGGTCTCACCACAGCTTTTTATTTCAACCTATCGATTCTTATAAACTATATAAAATAATTAGTTCCCTGTACAGCTCAAATTCTGCAAACCTAAAACGTTTTTCTAACAATTTTTTGAAAAGTATTGCGTTTAATTTCGTTGATGAATTGGCCTATGTATTTAATAATTGTCCAAACAGCTTGAAAATGGCTGAGGTTAAACCAATTTTTAAGAAAGGTAATTCTAAAAATCTAAATAATTTTAGGCCGATATCTCTCATTCCTGTTTTTTCTAAACTTTTTGAAAAAGTGATGAAAGTCAAAATTGTATCGTATTTGGATAAAGTTAACTTCTTAGTAGCAATCAGTTTAAGTTCAGATTGGGCAGATCAACGGAATACGCACTTCTTTAATTTTGTAGCCAGATCTATACCAGTCTTAACAGTAGAAAAGTCACAGCTGCTATCTATATTGATATAACCAAGGCATCATGATCTGTTAATAATTAAACTTGGAAAACTTGGGTTTAGAGGATTCATTATCAAATGGTTTTGTTCATATCTAAAGGGTAGAAGACAAAGAGTTAAAATATGAGATTCTTTTAGTGGACCTTAAGATATACCTATTGGCGTTCCCCAAGGCTCGGTTCTTAGTCCCATTTTGTTCTTAATATATTTAAATTCTATCTTCTACCTCGACTTCAAGGATTCTGTAACAGGTTTCGCTGATAAAATTGGATGTTCATTTTCGAATAATTCCATTGTACACTTTAACGAATAATATTTTTCTATATCCTGTCCTAAATTCATATTTCATAGCTCGGATTGTAAAAAGTTCGGAGTTAGCAAAAATGTATGCATTTTATCCAAGAGTGACCTGAGTTTCAATGTGAGTCTTAACTGCTCTACTAAATGCTTTACAATCGAACATGTATCTGAGTGTAAGTATCTCGGTTTATTGATTGATAATAAATTGAATTGGTTTGTTCATACTTCAAAATTGAATCTTTTATCTTTTGTCTATGACTTTTATTATGTACCATTTTAGAAAATTCGTTTCGCGAAAGCTCCTTGAAACAGTTTATTATAGCTTGTTCAATCGAAGTTGCAATACGGGCTTGTTTGTGGGGGAGGTTCATTTAACCATAATATGCAACCTTTATTGGTTGTACAGAAACATATTCTTAGGATTATCTGGAACAAAAACACAGTGAGAATAGTTTTGAACTTTTCTTAAGATCAAAGATGCTTCCGCTTAAGAACCTTTATTTTTATAAAGCTTTAGAAATTTTTTTCTTTAGAAGTGGTTACCTTCTTAATCAGTACTTAACTTTTTACAGGCTTCGAAGTCAGGAGAGTTTCCTTGCTCAAGTACCACCTCACAAAAGTCGTTGCTTTCTAAACATTTACTCCCCAGTAGTACCCAGAATTTTTAACAAGCTACCTCTTGAGATTCGTAGCATCCGTCCAACTTTTTTATTTAATAAAAAAAATGATGGCTGTTTGATTTTGATCTTTGTGAAATGAATAATCTACTTAATATACAAATCTTACAAACCTAATCCAAAATTAATACTTTTAAAAACAAAAGAAGCGAATGTACTTTAAAAAATATTGATAAACAGAAAATGTTTCAATAACAATATAGAATTTTACAAACAATACAAAATCTATGTAATAAGCATATTGTTTCATAACATATTTGTTCTCATTGATACTTTAAGGTTATTCATATTTAGTACAAAAACTTGAAAGAAAAAATGTCAACAACATATCCTAAATATATTTAATCAAAATGATTCACCCCACGATTGTCAATTGTTGAACATATGAATATTTTTTTGAATGTATTAATTTATATGCATGCATCCGCTGCTATTCCTCTACTACAGGGTGAACCCTTTATTATTTCCACTAATTTCCACTAAAATAAAAGGAGTTGTCATCGTGCATTACTTTTGAATTTTTGAATATTGCAATGACAGAGGTAAGGCATTCTACATTCGTGTAGTACGGCCTAAGAGCAAATATCTCTACATCACAGTATGAACTATGTACATGAGCATTCCTAGAAAAGCAATTAATATGTTTAAACTGTTTAAGGGCAAGGATTCAACTGGCTATTTCACAATAGAGCGTAATTCTTTAATAATTTATTAGTAAAAAGGGTAAGCTAAGAAAATTTAGAATGATGTTAAAGTGACGTAAGCCAAACAAAAGCTCTTCCTTGAATACTTTCCGAGTGATGGAAGTTAAACTTTAGTTTTGGACGTATACAATTTTATATTTTGTAAATTAAAGCAAGATTAGAAGGTGAGCCGCACGACTAGCCTATTACTGGAACTCTTACAAAGAATCCCTAAGAATCTACAAGAAGGCACTAAGGAAATCCAAGCGATCTTCTCAGCGATCCTTCTGTGGCACGATAGAAGAAACTTCTGAAGCCTCTAGGTTACGGACAAATTCTTTCAACTAGTCCAGCTATGCCAAACTGCTTTAAAAATGCAGATGGCTCCTGGACAAATTCAGGTAATGAATCGCTGAATTTACTATTGGACACTCACTTTCTTGGTAGTACTCTTACCGAAACTTGCAACAATTATATACATTAAAGTTCAAATACAACATATCCACAAGGTCTGATCATAAGGGATAAGCTACAATGGGCTTCAAACAGCTTCAAACCATTTAAATCTGCAGTACCAGATGGAATAATACCAGCTGAATTACAAAATACTTCTGATATAATTGCACCAATCCTTGAGGCAATTTTTACCAGCTGTCTTTACCTGGTCCATGTTCCCTCGGCATGGAGAGAAGTTAAAGTTGTTGTTTATACCTAAAGCAAGTAAATGCTCAAAAGTCAATCCTAAAGATCTACGACCTATAAGTCTATCATTATTCCTTCTTAAGACCTTGGAAAGATTGATTGATATCCTTTTAAGGACACATATCGAAACAAGACTTCTGTATTCGTCTCAACATGCCAACTGTAAAGAAAATCGGTGGAAACAGCGTTACACACTTTAGTACGCACCACCAAATATACCCTCCATCATAAAGAGTTAGTAGAGGGACGCCTCAAGGTGGTGTTCTATCCCTTCTCCTCTGGAACCTAGTGGTGAATGAAATCCTAATTAGTCTGGATGCGGGAGGTTTCAGAGTGATAGCCTATGCGGACGACGTTGCTATAGCAGTTTCAGGAAAACATCTTAACATCCTAAATCAACTCTTCCAAAATGCCTTGGACAGACTAATACTTTGGGCTGATCGGTGTGGACTGGGTGTTAATCCACACAAAACCGATCTGGTCTTATTTTCAAGGAGATAAAAATTCCATTTGTCAACCCCCCCTATATTAAAGGAATCCAAATAAAATTCTCAGACGAGGCTACATATCTGTGTCTTGTCTTAGATAAAAACTAAATTGGAAACGCAACGTACAGGAAAGAGTCAAAAAAACTACTGTAGCTCTCTTTTCTTGCAAAAAAGCTATTGGTAATAAATGGGGGTTACAGCCCAGAATCACGAATTGGCTATACACATCGGTAATCAGACCGATTTTAACGTACGGTGTGGCAGTATGGTGGACTGCTTTAGAGAAAGGTATAAACAGAGATAACCTAAATAAAGTCCAACGTTCAGCTTGCTTATGTATAAGCGGATAGCTTCGCACGACCCTGTCTGCGGCACTGGACACCTTGCTCTACCTTACACCTCTTGACAGATTTCTATACCTTCCAGATCTTTCTGGGAGGATAGGGCATTTCTGTAAGAAGATTCAATAAATTTGTATATTGATGGTTCAAAAACACAAGAAGGGGTTGGGTGAGGTATGTACTCTGAACGATTCAAATTAAGGCTCTCATTCCTTCTTCCTAATCATTGTAGCGTGTTCCAGGCGGAACTTTTTGCTATAAAAGCAGACTTGTCCTGGTTCAAAGAAAATGTGATATCAACATTTGATATCCGTATTTTCTCTGATAGACAGGCCGCTATCAAATCTCTGGACTCTGTCTCTACAAACTCTATAACAGTCCATAACTGTCAAACATCTCTAATGGAGATGGAGTAACAATTTAATATTCACCTTTGCTGGGTGCCGGGCCATAGAGACATTCCAGGTAACTGTAAGGCAGATGAACTCGCCAAGAACGGTCAGTACAGCCCATCCTACCATGTTTGGCAAGTACTGGCATACCAAATGTAAACTGTTGCTAATGCAAGACGCTGTGACGAGGGCAGGCACCAGGTGAAACAACATCACCACGTGTCAAGTAACAAAAAACATCTGGCCAACACTGGATTTAAAACGTTCATGGTGCTTGCCCTCTCTAAGCAGATCGCATATAAGCTCGATAAGAGGTGTCATAACCGGACACTGTTTAATAGGAAAGCACGCCACGAGACTAGGCGTATTCTTAAGTAACTTTTGCAGAAGCTGTATGGACGAGGAAGAGGAAGAAACGGTTCTTCATCTTCTCTGCACATGCCCTGCTCTAGCTCGAAAACGCAAGAATTACCTAGGAGAATTCTTCTTTAACGATCTAAACGATCTAAATCATATTGGTATAATCAGCCTCTCACGTTTTGTAAGGGACTCAAGCTGGTTCCATTGAGCTTACGAGAAAGCCTCAAGATTCATGTGGTATCACAATGGGCCATTTAACTGGCCTAAGTGTGTCCGTTTCCATATTGGACAGCCACTATAACCTAACCTAACCTAACCTAGAAGGTGAGACACATTTTTACATCGTCTCAAAAATTTCAAACATCTTGCTGTATATTTGCTGTACATGTGAGAATAATAGTTCTTAAATCTTATTTTAAACGTTTTTTTTTAATTTCTTAAATTATGAAAACATACAAAGTTGAAGCTCTCCATATAAGTATACAGTTCGTTGAGAACTAGGGCCTAGTGGCTTAAAACTCTCAACCATTCCTGTGTGCGTGAACTTTTGTCAGGGATGCAGCTAACCTTCAGTTTCAAGCCGAATTAGAACGACTAATTTGAGAAAGCACTTTTCATGACAAGAATTACTATTGCAGAATTTGTCAATTCCTCGCAAGAAGCAGTATCCGTGAAAAAACTTTAGGTAGCACAGGCAGCGATTGAACCCAGCACCTGACATCATGCCACCGGTACTAAAAAGCCTTAGTTCTTCCAAAACTTGAATATATAACTTGTGAGTCAAAACAAGTTTATGTCTTTCAGATAGAATCCAAAAAAATTATTTGAAAATAATAGACTTGAGCACTTCAACAGATTTAAATTCTAGACTCTGTGAACAGTCTTACAACCGTTGTCTTTTAAGAGACTAGATCATATTTACGGCATTATTGCCTTCATAGAGTGACTATGTCAGAAAATTTTTAAAAATATTAATAAAACCCTAACTAAAAATATAAATACACAATTTGTTTACTAAATTGGTGTCGTTTTTAAAACCGATACATGGACAAAACTTCAAAACGTATATTGTATATTCTGGGCACACTTTTAATATTTTAAATATCGGGTACATTTTATTAAGTGTTTAAAACGCATAAACTGCATCGAAGTTCGGTCTTATCCGAATTTTTTTTTTTTCAAGTGAATATCTAATTTTTTGGAACTGCTTATGTTCGAATTACACCGATCTAAAAACAAGCTTTGTATCACACATTTAAAATTGTCTTATTTTAAAAAATTGTGATACTCTCTTCGCGATTTAACACTTTTGACAAATTGGATTAATCAAGGGTATATCGGCTAATATTTAAAAGGCATAGTTTTTACTTGTCAAATGGCAACAACTTCAAAAGAGACAGCCATCCAAATAGAGGTCTTTTCAAAATGAAACTTCTTATTGGAAAGTCCTTTATCCCTTACAACGCAACGTTATGAAAAGTGTTTGCAAATTTTTTGACGTGTATATGATATAGAATTGTATTATTCACAGTAACTGTATAGCTCAAGCATGTTGCACATATCTACATAATAAAAGTATAGCTGTATATTATATATGTAAGTATAATCATTATTTCAGCAAAAAAGAGCATTTCGGCATAAAACACCAACGAGATCTACATAGGTACATTTTTAAACACAATATATCCATTTTGTCTATACAATCTGTGGCTAATAGCCACAGACTATACACATATAATTTTCTGTTTAAATAGGCCGCGAACTCGTCGGCCAAGCGGTCAAACCACCTTGCTCCTTTTTTTCAGATATACTCGTATATAAACTTTTCCATTTTAATTCTATTTTTGTTGTTGTTTTTTTGTATTTTTGGTTTTTGTTCAATTAAAAATTTCAATATTGCGATCATAAATGTAATTAAATTAAATCTCTCACAGACGCACTTCATTGTTGGTATGTTATATGAATATGCATACGAAAAGTGGTCAGCCTGTCCAACACTCGCCCTCTATATGCATTACTCCCAATGGGCTTAGCCGTGAAAAATTATCATCTACATAAAAACACACATAATATTGGAGCACCTTTTCTCTCACCGACCAACCCCCTCCCCTCTCCTCCCATCACCAATCAATATGTTCGGTAGAAAAAAAAAAAATAAAAATAAACAAGGACAACTACGAATCTCTATTATGGGATCATTGAATGCGTGATGCACAAAAATGTTGATTTTTATTTTTTTACATTTTTTATATGTGTGTAATTATTATGATTATTCTTTCGAAAATGTATTTAATGAAAAAGTTAAATAAAAATAAAACGAGGAATCAAAAAAAAAAAAACAGAAATTGTGGCAGGATGATGGATATTTTTTTTGTTTGTATACAGGACGAAAAGAAATGGTTGAATTTCATCCTGTTGACTTCTCTTTTATTTTTGCTTTTGTTTTTATTAATTCTGATTAATAAATAAATCGATTTATCCTTTATGAGGAGCCAAACGAGTGGGTTTCTGATTTTATGTCCTTTGTGCTGTTTTATGTCATAATTATTCAAAAGCCAGTTTGTTGGATGTGTGATGAACTGTATACGTACGCGTACAGTAATGTGAACAATTTGTTAACAAATTTATTTTTGTTTTATTTATTAAGGAATTCCATGAGGTTTTTGAGTCCCATTTAAGCCAAACGTAATAGGCCATCACGTAATAGAGATTTGAAACGTTCCTATTATTCAAAAGTTCTTTACCCGTGAACGATAGAAATAGTTTGGTTTAAGGATGCCCAAGTATTAAATGAAAAAATCTTAAAACTATTATATCACAAAACCTTAGTTCCAATAAGTAATACTCGTACATCGCTTAAGCAACATTTTTCTAGCACAACTGTTGCACGTGCCAAATAAAGAGTGACCATTTTTTGGAAGATGATGAAGAAAATGTTCTTTATTTAATTTTGTTTATGTTTCTGTAAATTAATATTTTAAAAAATGTTTTCATTGCTTTACTTGTTTTACTCGAAATCATGCATACTTTATTTTTTTTTATTATGTTGAGTTTTCTCGACGTTACAAGGTCGCTAGAGTCTAAAAACAAGATTTTTATGATTTTTTTCGCGTAGTTATCTTTTTCTCTTTCCAAAGCTCGAGAACCAGTAGAGATATCAACTTCAAATACATTTTGTTAAAGAGATAATAATGCAGAAAGAATCAGAAGGGACTCTCAAAAAAATTGATTAAGTAAACGGTGATTTTTTAAGAGCTTGAGAACTTTTTTAAAAAAAAAACGCATAAAATTTGCAAAATCTCATCGTTTCTTTATTTGAAACGTTAGATTGGTCCATGACATTTACTTTTTTAAGATAATTTCATTTAAATGTTGACCGCGGCTGCATCTTAGGTGGTCCATTTGGAAAGTCCAATTTTGGGTAACTTTTTCGAGCATTTCGGCCGGAATAGCCCGAATTTCTTCGGAAATGTTGTCTTCCAAAGCTGGAATAGTTGCTGGCTTATTTGTGTAGACTTTAGACTTGACGTAGCCCCACAAAAATAGTCTAAAGGCGTCAAATCGCATGATCTTGGTGGCCAACTTACCGGTCCATGTTGTCTTCCAAAGCTGGAATAGTTGCTGGCTTATTTGTGTAGACTTTAGACTTGACGTAGCCCCACAAAAATAGTCTAAAGGCGTCAAATCGCATGATCTTGGTGGCCAACTTACCGGTCCATGTTGTCTTCCAAAGCTGGAATAGTTGCTGGCTTATTTGTGTAGACTTTAGACTTGACGTAGCCCCACAAATAATAGTCTAAAGGCGTCAAATCGCATGATCTTGGTCGCCAACTTACCGGTCCATTCCTTGAGATGAATTGTTCTCCGAAGTTTTCCCTCAAAATGGCCATAGAATCGCGAGCTGTGTGGCATGTAGCGCCATCTTGTTGAAACCACATGTCAACCAAGTTCAGTTCTTCCATTTTTGGCAACAAAAAGTTTGTTAGCATTGAACGATAGCGATCGCCATTCACCGTAACGTTGCGTCGAACAGCATCTTTGAAAAAATACGGTCCAATGGTTCCACCAGCGTACAAACCACACCAAACAGTGCATTTTTCGGGATGCATGGGCAGTTCTTGAACGGCTTCTGGTTCCTCTTCACTCCAAATGCTGCAATTTTGCTTATTTACGTAGCCATTCAACCAGAAATGAGCCTCATCGCTGAACAAGATTTGTCGATAAAAAATCGTTCGGCTTCAGTTCTTGCACGAGCTGTATTTTATACGGTTTTACACCAAGATCTTTGCGTAAAATCTTCCATGTGGTCGAATAACACAAACCCAATTGCTGCGAACGGCGACGAATCGACATTTCACGGTCTTCAGCAACACTCTCAGAAACAGACGCAATATTCTCTTCTGTACGCACTGTTCGCATTCGTGTGGTTGGTTTAATGTCCAATAAAGTAAACTGAGTGCGAAACTTGGTCACAATCGCATTAATTGTTTGCTCACTTGGTCGATTATGTAGACCATAAATCGGACGTAAAGCGCGAAACACATTTCGAACCGAACACTGATTTTGGTAATAAAATTCAATGATTTGCAAGCGTTGCTCGTTAGTAAGTCTATTCATGATAAAATGTCAAAGCATACTGAGCATCTTTCTCTTTGACACCATGTCTCAAATCCCGCGTGATCTGTCAAATACTAATGCATGAAAATCCTAACCTCAAAAAGTCACCCTTTATATTTCTTACCATAGAAATTTAAAAAAAGGTGAAAGTGTTGGTTAATTTTACGAATAAAAAATAATTTCATTTCCAAAACAATTTTGTGCAATGAAAAACTACGTTTTTAACATTTGGTAGAATTTTAAGAAAAATCGAATTGACAGAAACCTAAAAAAACATTAAAGTTGGTAAAAATTGAATTTCGACTCATATATCTTTTAGAGACTTTAAAATATTGCCTTTAAACTAATGTTATCTTCCCAAAAATATGATTTTTAACATTCAGTAAAATTTTCAGAAAAAAACGAATTGACAGTTTTTTACAAAAAGTACAAAAAGTATAAAAGTTGGTATAAATTTTTATTTCGACTCAAATATCTTTTCAAAGATTTGAGATTTTTTGTCTCATAAGAAATATTGTTTTAAACATTCTGTACAATTTTGAGAAAAATCGAATTGACAGTTTTTTTTCAAAAAATAAAAACCTAAAACAAAAACAAATATCTCCTAAAATAACTATTTTTTTTTTTGACAAGAGGAAATCTACAAAAGACACTTGGCAGTATTCGACACCAAGTAGTATGGGACTCTTAACCATTAAAACCATTTCTTCATCAGGACCAATCTCGAAGGATCGACTTCCTATTTTTCTTTCTTAACTTTGTACAATCACTTTGGGGGAAGTTTAAACTTTTAATAATTTCCCATGTTTTTTTTAAACCATAAGCTCATGAGGCTTGGTTCTTCTTAATCTCCAAAAACGGTTTCTTATTCTTATACTCAAAACATACTCCAGTACTCCATTTCAGAATATTAGTATGACTTTGCAGTCCCTGGTTGTGCGATAAAGCGTATTTTTCAACAACTTCTGTAACCACTTCTATTTGTAAGTCACAATGTAGATCGGTATTTCTTATTTACCAAGGACCAAGGTGCACTAACTATTCCACGAAGGACTTTGTTTTGGAATTTTTGGATGATTTTGGTATTTGTTTTCTTTGTACAGCCCCATAATTGGATTCCATAGGTCCAAACAGGCTTTAGAACTTGATTATATCGCATTATTTTGTTTTGGGTTGATAAATCAGAGTTGTTACCAAGTAACCAATACATCTTTTCTTTTTAATGTGCTCTTTCCACTTTAGCTTTGTATCCAAGTCATTCCAAGGTATTTGGCCGTATTGGCGTAAGGTACAGCTTGATTATTAATGAATATTGGAATATTGTTAATTTTTTCATTTGTAAAGTTTATATGTGAAGATTTTGTTTCATTGAGTTTGATACGCCATTTTTCGGTCCGAGCTCTCACTGTGTCGACGGCATTTTGTAGTTTTACTGCTGCCTTAGAGACAAATTTGTCGGGTACCAAAATTGCGGTATCATCTGCAAAGGTAGCCATTATGGTATGATTACCAACTGGAATATCCCTTGTGTATAGTAAATACAGGGTAGGACCTAGGACACTTCCTTGTGGTACACCGGCTTCTATTTTCTTCAATTCCGAGTATTCTTGATCGTACCTTACTTTAAACAATCGGTCTGAGATGCACGATTTTAATATTTCAAAGTACTGCCTTGGAAGATCCCTATGCAGTTTTTACTCAAGTTCCTCATGCCAAATCTTGTCAAAAGCTTGAGCAACATCTTAGAAAATAGCTGAACAAACTTGTTCTTTTCTAATGCTTTTTCTATTACATCCGATATTCTATGAACTTGGTCTATCGTGGAATGTTTATTTCTAAAGCCAAACTGAGGGTTTGGGATTAACCTTCTTTCTTCTATGATTTTGGTAAGTCTCTTCAGAAGCAGTTTTTCAAAAACTTTTGCCATAATTGGTATAAGCGATATTGGTCTGTAACCCGTCACTTCTGTAGGTGGTTTACCTTGCTTTGGTATGACAATTACTTCAGCAATTTTCCAATGGTGCGGGACATACCGGTGCTTAAGGCATGCATTTATTATATATTGGAGATTTATGAAGGCTTTCAATGGCATTTCTTTCGTAACCTGAGCAGTCATTAGATCGTAACCTGGTGATTTTTTTTTATGGTTGATGTAAGCACATTATTTATATTTCTTAAAGTCTTACAATTGGTATTTCACTTTCATCTAGCTTATCGAAAAACTGTTTTCTGTATAATTGAATAATAATACTAATAATACTGGCTTCAAACTAATTTTATCTCTCAGAAGAAACTATTATTTTCGACATTCAGAAAATTTTGTATAAAGATCCAACAGTCCGTTTTTTCATAAAAAAATTAAATCTAAAAAAAAGCACGAAAATTTGGTAAAAATTAATGTTCGGTTCTCGAGAAACAAAAAAAATGTTTTAAAAAGGTCAATATGACCTTCTCTCTTTCTGTTTAATTACAAATAGTACACTCCAATGGTAAATCAGGTCTCTGCGGTATGAAGTAAAGGTTGAGTAGTTCGGTTTTTCACTTGACCATTGTAGCAATGACGTTTACCTTATTTGCATCATGGAAGTAGTTCCATTCTACGAGATTATGGTTGAGCCTACTGTACGTTGTTTTGAATGAGGACCCAACTGCTTCAGCTGCATATTCTGCTTTACAGATCTCATCTACCGCTGCTATAACCTTGTACATAAGAGCTTTACTGTACCAGTGATTTTGGTCTTCTTCAGCCTTTGCTACTTGTTTTTTAACAAGTCGGTATTCGTTCATATTAAAAACTTGTAGAAGATACTTCACTCTCATCTTTAGGGTCTTCATAAATAGAAGTGATAGTCCGATTTCCAGCATAATCACGTCATTTGGCGTATATTTTGGCAGAAAAAATAATTTTATAATGTGTTAGGAGTTTCTCCACCGTGTGAAACTTTTTTCATCCTAATACCTGCGAGCCATACAAAAGGATACTTTCTGCAAATGCTTCAAATACCTTATATTTACTACTGTGAGCTAAGTTTTCGTTCATAAAGCATCTTTTCCATGAAATATTAATTGCAGATTTTGCCTTTTGTAGTTTCTTGCTAAAATGTTTTTCTAAATTCAGGTTTCTTGACAAAATTTCTCCTAGGTATTTGTATTTCTTCTCCGTTGAAATTCCATTTTTCATTCGATGCATTTCGTCCACCCCTTTTCTTAGAGACACCACCTTATATTTTTCAGTATTGACTGAAAGGTTCCAAAGACAGCAGTAGTGGTATACTCTATGCATCATAAGTTGTAGTGTTTCTGTAGAATACCTAAACATTACTATATCATCAGCAAACATTAAAGCCTTAATACAAAATCCTGCTAAAGCAACACCACCTTGAAGGTAATCTACAAGGTTATCTATGAAGAGCGAAAACAAGATGGGACTCAATGTACACCCCTGTATTACTCTCGAGGTGGTTGTGAACCAATCAGAAAGCTCAGGTCCGTTCCACACTGCAGCCTATGTTCCTCTTTGCAGCTCTTCTTAAACGCGTCATTGACATTTCTCGACGTTTCAAGTTCCCTTGTTTCGAAATAAAATATTTTTAGAAAAAATGTCTGTGCTCGAGTGTGTACGTAAGTTCGTACGTCCGTACGTCCGTACAACCGTACGTTCGTGACGTTTTTTTCGTCGTCCATAGCTCAAGAATCAGAAGAGATATCGATTTAATATAATTTGTTTTATACAGATAATAAGGCAGAAAGATGCAGAAAGGGCTCTCAAGAAAATTGCGTGGGTGTTTTTTTTACCAGAGAAGTTTGAAAAAAAGGTGGAATTTTTGGTTAACCCTAAATATCTTACGAACCAAAAACGCTAGAATACAATTTTATATAATTAATTGTAACGTGATATCAAAGAAGTATATTTAAAAAAAATCCATTTGAGGTTTTTTTTTTATAAATGAAAAAAAATGAAAAAATAATTGTCACCTCCAAAATTTTACAAGGAAGAAAAATGTTTTTGACATCTGATGAAGTTTTAAGAAAAATTGAATTGACAGTTTTTTTTATAAAAATAAAAATCTAAAAAAAAAACATGAAATAAAAATCTAAAAAAAAACATTACTCAAAGTTGGTAAAAATTGAATATCGATTAAAACATCTTTTCAAAAACTAGCAATTTAGGCTTCAAGCTTATTATATCTTATAAGGAATATTGTTTTCAACATTCTGAAAAATGATGAGAAAAATCGAATTGACAGTTATTTTACAAAAAATAAAAACCCAAAAAAAAAGTAACAAAAGTCGGTAAAAATTGATTTTCGACTCAAATAGCTTTTCAAAACTTTGAGATATTGGCTTCAAACTAATTTTATCGTATAAGAAATATTGTTTTCAACATTCGATAAAATTTTGAAAAAAAATCTCATTGACAGTTTTTTAACAAAAAATAAAGCTCTAAGAAAAAACAATACTAAAACCTTGTAAACATTTATTTTCGACTCCAATAGCTTTTCAAAAAATAAAAATATTGGCTTCAAACTTATTTTATTTCACAGAAAATATTGTTTTCGATATTCAGTAATTTTTATATATCTAACAGTCCGTTTTTTCATAAAAAATAAAATCTACAAAAAATAGTACGCAAATTTTATAAAAATTGATACGAGTACATATAGACAAACTTTTATGCAAGAAAAATCGACATACGGGAAGGGAAGTTATCAGTGTGGGTTGCATCCCAGCCCTTTTTTATAAAAATTAAAACCTAAAAAAAGAACATTACTTAAAGTTTGTAAAAATTGATTTTCGACTGAAATATCAAAAATTTTGAGATATTGGCTTAAAATCATTTTTATTTTATAAAAATATATTATTTTCAACATTCGATAAAATTTTGAGAAAAAATCTATTTCACAGTTTTCTTACATAAATGTAAACCCAAAAATTTTTCGACTGAAATATCTTTTCAAGTGTTTGCGATTATGTCATTAAATTAATTTGTCTAATTAGAAATATTGTTTTCAACATTCAATAAAATTTTGAGAAAAATCAAAAGGATAGTTTTCTTACAAACAATAAAAACTTAAAAGTAACAATAATAAAACTTGATAAAAATTTACTTTAGACTTAAATATCTTTTTAAAAATTTAAAATATTGGCTTTCTCACAGAAAATATTGTTTTTGACATTCAGTGAATTGTTATAAGACTCCAACAGTCCCTTTTTTCGTAAAAAAATAAAATCTACAAAAAATAGTTCTCAAATTTGGTAAAAATTGATGATCGGTTTTCAATATCTCGTGAACAAAGAGAAATTGACTTCAAATTGATTTCATTCATCTTATTTGTGTATGTTTATGTGAGAAATACATTTTTTTAAGAAATGCTACTAAAATTGGTAAAAATTAGTTTTTGACTAAAAATCAAAAATAAATTACGAAATCAAACTATTTCATCAAATGCAAAATATTTTTGGTAATTTCTTAATATTTGAGAATAATTCATCTGACACCTTTTATAACAAAACACGAAAGCCTATAAACTTTGAAGCAAAACAAATCGACATACGGGAAAAGAAGTTATCAGTATGGGTTGCATCGTAGCCTCTTTATTTTGAATTTCATTTTTCCTTCACAACATTTTGTTAAAAAACAAATTTCCTTGTTAATTTGCAAACAAACGGCATCATTTTCTACATAAAGTAAGCACGTCAGAAATTCGGAAAATAAAGGGTGTCATACAAAATATGGTCGGAATAGTGTTACTTCGTCAACTGTGAAGAGATTAATTGAAAAATTCATGGAGACTGGATCTGTTGGAGACGCCAAACACACTGGTCGTCCAAATACAAGGCGTTCTAATTTGAATGTCGAAGCAGTGCGTGAGAGTGTTGCTGACAATCCAGGAACCTCGATTCGACGTCGTGGGCAAGAATTGCAAATTTCAAGAACCTCTCTACAGCGTATACTCACCAAAGATCTGTGTCTTCATGCTTACAAAATTCAATTAACACAACAATTGAAGCCTAATGACAATCAACAAATGGAACCTGATTTTTCGAGCAAAATCATCCTAAGCGATGAAGCACATTTTTATCTTGATGGCTTTGTCAATCGCCAAAATTGGCGCATTTGGGGTTCGAAGAACCCACATGTGACTGTCGAAAAACAAATGCATCCACAACGCGTGACTGTATGGTGTGGATTTTGGGCTGGAGGCATAATTGGGCCATATTTTTTTGAAAATGATGCTGGTCAAGCAGTGACTGTTACTGGTGCTCGATATCGCTGATTACACAGTTCTTTCTGCCAAAATTGGATGATATTGATGTGTCCAATATGTGGTTTCAACAAGACGGTGCCACATGTCATACAGCCCGTGAAACAATTCAATTACTGCATGAGACATTTCCAGGTCGTGTACTCTCTCGTTTCGGTGATCAAAATTGGCCTCCTAGATCGTGTGATTTAACACCATTAGACTTATTTTTATGGGTTTATTTGAAATCACAAGTCTATGTCGACAAGCCCACAACCACCCGTGCATTAAAGGAGGAGATTCAACGCTGCATCAACAAAATTCAGCCACATTTATGCAGAATGGCTATGGAAAATTTCAACAAAAGAGTGCGCATGTGCATGCAAAGCCGTGGAGGCCATTTGTCCGATGTGTTATTCCATACATAACCCTATCCTATGTACTTTACGAGTCAATAAAAATATAACTATCAAAAGACTAAAAACGGCGTTTTCTATTTAATTCAAATCTTGCGTTAATTTTGGCACACCCCTTATAAGTAAAACTCTTACTAAAAATGTAAACACACAATCTGTTTGCTAAGGTTCGAAAAATAAAAAAAAGTACGTATACGCCACAGTGAACAGTTTTACTACCATCTTGAATGACCACAATCTAATTGGAACTAAAAATATTGATAAATTGTTATCTTGTTTTTAATTCCGATACATGGACAAAACTCGAACATGTTTATTGTATATTCTGGGCACACTATTCACTTTTCGTTATTAATAAATTATGAACCGTGCACCTTTGCCGAGGAGCAAATTTATTGACTGGTGATATTTATAATATGTAAGTATGTACGCACGAGTATGAAGATGGCATGTTTGGCCGTGGAACTGCTGGTGGTGCCCTTCGAACTGACTGACACAAAAAATAAATATAACACGTGTACAAGTACGTCGATATTACATATATACGCCTTTACTCACATTCGACGATGATGTCCACACCGCACATCATCCTTTATAAACTCACTGTATAGGTTTGTAGGTATAAGCGTTGTAGGCTGACTGGAAATGGAAGTCATTATCTGCTTAACGGTCATCCCCGCTGCGTTTATATGATTAATTAATATTCCTACGAAGAGTTATTAGTAATGAAAACAGCAAGCTTACCTCCCCCACCCCGTTCCTATCGATGGCGATGGACACGATGAAATGATGATGGTGAAGGGTTTGTTTCAGTGTTCACTCATAAATAATACTCATTCCTTTTGGCCATAAGGCCAGGATTTCCATGCCCAGCTCAGGGTTGTTTTGTGGCTTGATGATGGAATTGGAATTGCTTGTATCGAAGAGAGAGTAGAAAAGAGATAGAATAGGAACGAGAGAGATAGAGAAAGCAATAAAGACAGCGAACTATAGTGACAATGTTTAAGTGTAATTTAATCAGGTTGCATTGCAGCTGATACCTTCAAGTGGCCGGTAAATGAACTAACTTATATCTAAATATATATACATATACTCTACCACATACACATATATATAATGATATAGATGAGAGCTGATTGCAAAATGCGTGGGAGAAGGTGAAGTATGTAGTTGCAGGGACATGATGGTTTGGCTGATGTTTATAGAGATATTTCATCTATAAATTGTATGTTGTGGTAAACATTAATTACAATTATTTTATTGAAAATTTAATTATTTCATATACTCTATCGTATGACATTATAGTAAATATGAGAATAGACCTATTTTGTTAATTCATAAATTCACAAAAATGAATAAAAACAACTCGCATTTATTTATGGATTTTATTTGGACTTTATGTCGTGATGTATATAAATCCAAAATTTTATTATGATTGACATTTTATTCAAGGCGTGGTAAGGGTGATAATCAGGAGTTATGATGTTTAATTAATTTCAATATTTGTAGAGTTATAATGTGAATTTGTAAAAACATATAGGTAGGTACATACATACTTAATTGGTAACTTAGTTTGTTAAATTGCGTGTCTGATAGAGTTAATGCAATTATATTCTGGGCGTCGATGCAATATTTGATGGACATTTGATCTATTTTCATGCATCATGCGGAGTTCATTTTTGAAGGGTAATTTTCTAAGAACTTTAAACACTAGATTAGTGTGTAGTTCAGAGTCTTTAGGATGACTAAATATTTGCTATGGAAGAGCTAAAAAAATGAATGTGAAAGCTTACAGTAAGGAAATGTTGGCTTATTAATATTTGCGCTACTACACGAAAAACAAATAAATACTTTTGGCTAAAAAAAACTTTTAACTTTACTGCCACAAAACTGATATTATACAACATATTTCTGCGATCTTGATTTCTAACATTTTTCAGACACCATAAAATTGTTTTTAAAAAAAAAAAAGTTAAATGAACAATTGTTGAAAACGTAAACTTAGAATTTTTCTAGTCATTAAAAAACAAATATTAAAAGCCCAAGAGAAAACATAACTAAACACCAGGTTTTTAGTATTCAAGAAATTTCAAAAATTGATTGTTTTGAACATCAAAAACATTTTTTATTAATTTGCAAAAATGTTTATCCTAAATGGACAAATATTTAAATTAAAAAGAAATGTTTAAAGCAAATAAATTTTGAGTTTCATATTTTTTGAAATTTATTTATTTATTTAATTCGTTAAAATCTAACGTTAACAATATTTAAAAAAATTCTTATAATCTAATAATATCTAATATCATAATTTATATTTATTATACAATATTGTTGAAAAACATAAGTTTAAATTGTTTACATTTTATATTATCATTTACAGATTCTAAACAAAAATGAAATTCGTTATAAATTGTTATTAACTGATTGAGAGGGCTACATACACCATAGTTTGATCTGCTAAATATTTGAATAATAGGTTGCTGTCGCCTTAAACTTGCACGACTGAAACTGAAATTTAATTTACTTAGAACTGATGGTAATGATATCGAACCATTAATAATCCCAACAATAAAACAAAATTGTAAATACTTTCTGTGGTTAGTCAAAGAAGGGAGGCTGATCAAAGCTAGTCTTTGAGAATAAGGAGGAAATAGATTTTCCCTTGCCCATGGAAGAGACCGAAGACAGAAGCGCAGAAACCTTTTTTGGATCGCTTCAATTCTTGAAACATGTATTGAGTAATAAGGTGACCATACCACACAGCCGTATTCTAAAATTGGTCTAACAAACGAAATAAATAGAAGTTTAAGAACATAAGGATCCAGAAAATCACGACCGAATCTTTTAATGAATCCAAGAACCCTATTGGCTTTTTTAATTATATAACTTAAATGATCATTAAATGATAATTTGGGATCTAGAATAATACCTAAGTCAGAAAACATAGAAACTTTACATAACGGACAAGAATCAAACATATAGTCGTACAAAATCGGAATTTTTTTACGTGTAAAACTCATAGTTTTACATTTGTCAACATTTAAAATAAGTCGGTTTTTATTGCACCATTCCCTAAATATTGTCAAGTCTTCTTGTAATAATAAACAGTCAGAGGAGGATTTTATACTTTTGAAAAGCTTAATGTCATCAGCATAAATAAGGACAGACGAGTTTTTTAAGTTTGAAACCAAGTCGTTAATAAATAAAACAAATAAAATAGGACCTAGGTGGCTGCCCTGAGGGACGCCAGAATTGACAACAAATTGAATTGAACTTTCATTACGAAACAAAACAGAATAACGACGATTTTTTAAGTATGAAGAAATCCAATTTATAAAATTGTTGTTAAATCCTAGATGGTATAATTTTAGAATTAATGTATTGTGACATAACTTGTCAAAGGCTTTACTAAAGTCAGTAAATACGCAATCAACTTGCCCGCGTTTTTCAAATACATCTAGACAAAAGGACACGAAGTTAAATAAATTAGTTACAGTGGATCTCTTTTTGACAAAGCCATGCTGGCTATCACAAATAAGAGAACTACAATGAAAAGAAAGAACATTACTCACAATTGACTCAAACAGTTTAGGTATCACAGATAGTTTCGCAATGGGCCTAAAGTTCATTATTTCATTCTTTGGGCCTTTTTTGTGTATGGGAATAATAAATGAACTTTTCCAGATAACAGGAAAAATTGAACTTTTTAAAGATGCATTGAAGAGAACACATAACGGATATGACAAATAAGAAGCACATTTTTTTAATATATAAGATGGAACACCATCGGGGCCTGGAGTAAAGCACTCATCGAGTTTTAAAATATGTTGAGCAACTGTGTCTTCACTTATTTCAAAATTAATTGCGTTTAAATGAGTAAAGCTGTCAGAAGAAGAAGAAAAAGAAGAGGAATTATTAAAGTCTGATTCTTCAAATGCTACTTTGAATTGATTAGCAAACATGTTTGCAATAATCTTTGGATCATGACTACTTGACGAATTATTTGACATCGAATTCGGATAGCCACATGTTTTCCTTTTATTATTAACGAAATTCCAGAAACTATCTGGATTAGATTTAATACCATGTTCTATTTTACAAATGTAATCGTCATATAGAATGTTAGAATAATCAGAAAAGAGTTGTTTTAGAATTAAGAAAGTTCTGTAATCATCGTCAGTTCTAGTTATGTTATATTTTACCCAAGCTTTGTTCCTTTTATTTTTTAAGTTTTTAATACGCGTATCAAACCATGGTGGTGCATTTGAAGCAAAACGTGATCTTTTTAAAGGAATAGTTTCGTAAAAGCAGTTAAAAAGAGTTCTATAAAAATTATTACACATATCCTCAATATTACAATTACAAAATAATTGATTCCAATTTACAGTTATTAACATATCAAAAAGATCTACAAAATTACATTTAGAAAAGTCAAATTCAAGTTTGTTGTTATTATTGTTATTGTAAGGAGAAGACATGTTTAAACCTAGTGAAATATCTAATGCAGGATGATGTCGATCTTCGTCTATTAGTTTTACAGTAGCAGGTAAAACAGCAATTTCGTTGTTAATTGTATCGACGAAATGCAAGAAGTATTTAAAGAAAATGGATTTTAAGGAAACATTTAGATTTTGTTTTTAAAATTCGATATCTTAAAAAGAGATCAACACTTTTTAAGGAAGCAAAAACGTAAAACGTATATTTCTAACCACTAAATAACTGTGCACACTATATTTAAGGCGTTTCAAAAAAAGTATGTATACGAAGTTATATTAAAAAAAAAAACATTCTTAAAAAAATAGGCTGGGATGCGACCCACACTGATAACTTCCCAACCCGTCTGTCGATTTGACTTGCTCAAAAATTTGTCTATATGTACTCGTATCAATTTTTACCAAATTTTCGTACTATTTTTTGTAGATTTTATTTTTTATGAAAAAATGGACTGTTGGATTTTTATACAAAAATTACAGAATATCGAAAACAACATTTTCTGTGCAATAAAATCAGTTTGAAGCCAATATTTTTAATTTTTGGAAAGATATTTGAGTGGAAAAACAATTTTTACCAACTTTTGTTAAATTTTTGTTTAGGTTTTTAATTTTTTGTAAAAAAAACTGTCAATTCGGTTTTTTCAAAATTTTACTTTTTATCAGATACAATAAGTTTGAAGCCTAAATTTCCAGTTTTTGAAAAGATATTTGAATCGATATTCAATTTTTATCAACTTTGAGTAATGTTTTTTTTAATATATTTATTTGTTATAAAAAAAATGTCGATTCGATTTTTCTCAAAATTTTATCAGATGTCAAAAAGATGTTCAACTAATTCAAGTCTCTAGCGTTTATGGCTCGTAAGATATTTAGGGTTAACCAAAATTTTCACCTTTTTTTCAAAATGTTATGGTAAAAAAACCACCCACGCAATTTTCTTGAGAGCCCTTTCATCTTTCTGCCTTTTTATCTGTATAACAACATTTATTTGAAGTCAAGGACGTACGGACGTACGAACGTACGTACACACGCATGCACAGACATCTTTCTAAAAATATTTTATTTCGACTCTAGGGACCTTAAAACGTCGAGAAATATCAAAATTTTCAATTTGACAAATCGGACCCATTACAATAACTTCATATGGGAAGTTAAAAATATTATAGATTAAGTTTTTTTTGAATTTGAATGTTTTACGATAAACTTACTTTGTTCGCATTTAATCTCTTGAAACGTAATGATTCTTAGCTAGAATCTGAAAACATAAATTTAACGTCTTCTAAAATATGTCCATTAACTCCCACTATCACCTTCCAGTGGTGAACATCGGGTGCCTAGTACCTCAACTGTAGATTGGGTTCCAACCCCAGTGGAAAGTTGTTGGGGTCAGCAAACGAGAGAGGGGGGAGAGGTGTTTCCACTTAGGCTCCTCTCCTTATCCAGGAGGCAGCTGACGAATTCTCGAGATGGAATCAACGGTGGCGTTTACAGTTCCAGTGAGATTGAACTACTTAGTGAACACATTAAAGGGCTCCTACGACTTATTCGGTGCCCAGGCCTTTAAGAGGCGGCTTTTCCCTCTCCCTGTCATTGGAGTTATATTAAGAATCTGACCCACCAAGTTGGGGGTTGTGCCATTGGGTTGAATTCCTGACCACGTAAAAACATCAAGGTTGTGAAGCACCAACAAGCAGCGGATACTGACGGATTTACTGTTGATAACCTACGTAAACGAATTAAGGACAACAAACTTCGGATATGCACGTGGAATGTTAGGTCCCTTAACAGACCACGTGCAGCCAAAGAATAAGCAGAGGCCCTAGACTGATATAAAGCAGACACCACCACCATCCAGGAAATACGATAGGATGGGCCGGGCAAAAAGGGGATGAAAAACTGCGATATCTACTATAGTGACTGCTACCACGAAAACCAACACCGCTTATTTGGATGCCGCTTCGTCATTGGAACCAGACTTAGGCAAGAAGTCTTGACCTATAGGTGCATCAACGAGCGCCTCAAGACCATCCGCATCAAGGCTTGATTCGGCAACATAAGCCTGATATGCGCGCACGCCCCAGCAGAAGAGAAAAACGACAATACCAAAGATATGTTCTTCGAGGTCCTAGACAAAACATATGAGCAGTGTCCTAGCTATACTATTAAAACTGTCCTGGGCGATTTTATTGCCAAGTTAGGAGAGGAAGACATCTTGGTGGAATAGTCGGAAAAAACAGCCTGCACGACAATACTTCCGACAACGGTTTCAGGAACATACATTTTGCTGCGGGGCGAAACGTCTTGGTAGCCAAAACACGTTTTCTATACCTCAACATCCATAAATTAACTTGGAGATGTCCAGATTAATCTCCCGTCAACCAGATTGACCATATTGCGATTTACGCCAGACACGCTTCCAGCATCATGCATGTCCGAACTTTCCGACAAGCTAACATCGACTCCGACCACAACCTCGTTGTAGCCAAGGTAGCACTTCGATTTTCCAGACCCAAGGCAAAACCGAGAGATGCTGGGAGAAGGATCAACGTGGAAGGCTACAATCACAAGAGATGGCCAAATCCAACTCCAAACGAGTTTTAAGTAATCTCCCTCGAAGTTCTGTGTCACCAACACAATTTATCGAAAACCAGTGTCAACATTGTCAAGATGCAATCAGAGATTCGGGTTTTAAGCAACCACCAACAAGGTAGCCCTGGTTTGATAATGAATGTCGGCAGGCAAATGCAACCAAACAACAGGAATGCAAAGCAGTGCTGACTTCTCAGAAAGAGAAAGAGAGAGCATGAGAATCGTGCGGCCAAAGATTGAGAGGTTTTAAAGCAGGAATGAAGTTTCAAAGTTTAATGAACAGGTGAAACAAAATTCACGTTTACATAAACCTAGAAGCGAAAGCTGCAAAGACGAAAGTATAAACATCATAGTGGAACCGCAGTCAATGCAGAGGATATGGAAGGACTACTTCTGCAGACTGTATAACGGCGAAGACGAAACGAATTCCATTGTCAAGAAGGATGATCCACTTAACATAGACGATGAAAGCGAACAATCCCGTTCCCCCGACTCAGACGAAGTAAAGATTGTTAAGCTGAAGTCTAACAAAGCCGCTGTAGTGGATGGCTTGAATCCTGAGCTCTTTAAAGCAGCTGGAGATAATCTGATTAGGAGAATACACCAACTTATTTGTAAGATATGGTCGGAAGAAGGCATGTGCGATGGATGGAACCTCAGTATTGTTTGCCCGATGTTGAGAAAGGATATCCTCTCAACTGTACCAATTATAGAGGCATCAACTCAGTCTACTTAACATCGCTCACAAAATCTTCTCTGCCATAATATGTGAACTTCGAAAGCCCATTGTCAACAACCTGATAGATCCTTACCAATGTGGTTTTAGACCAGGAAAATCCATAGTCGATCAAATTCACATTATAGAAGATCCTGGAAAAAACCCAATAACACCAAATGGACACCCACCTTTTTTTCATCGATTTCAAGGCCGCATATGAAAGCATCTACAGGGACGAGCTGTATAGAGCCAAGTCTAGTTTTGGCATTCCTTCCAAACACGTCCGTTTAAGATAATCATGGGGAATTCGCACTGCTCCAAAAAAGTTTGAAACAACTTAACAGAACCTTTCGATGTCAGAAAAGGTTTAAGACAAGGTGATGCACTGTCATGCGATTTTTTTAACATCGTGCTTGAAAGTATAGTGCAGAGCTCTATAGTGGCACTACCTTTTAAAAGTCTGTCTTATAACTAAAATATGCTGATGACATTGACATAATCGGCAGAACTCAGGGTGATGTCAATTGGGCTTCTGTGAGTATTGAGGCAGAGCCGGCAAAAATGGGTTTAACGGTTAATGAGGGCAAGATAAAATACATTCTGTCGTCATAAAATGACTTACAACACCGACGTCTCAGTCAAAACGTCATCATCGACAGACGTATCTTTGAGGTAGTCAAGGACTTCGTCTACCTAGGCTCCACTGTTAACGAAGAAAACAACACCAGCACTGAGATCAAACGCAGAATAACTCATGCTAACCGCTGTTTCTTTGGGCTAAGAAAGTAATTAAGTACCAATGTCCACTCCTGAGTGACCCTTATCATCACTAAACAGAAGGGTAAAAGTCCAACGACTTAAATGGCTGAGTCAGGTAGAGCGCATGGAAACCGATGCTCCGGCCCGGAAAGTCTTCGAATCCTCATCAACAGGACAGCGCAGTAGACGAAGACTGCGGACTAGGTGGCGCTCACAAGTGGAAAGTGAATTTACCCAACTTGGAGCTCCAAACTGGAGATATCTTACTAGGGACCGAGCTAGGTAGAGGAGTTTGTTGGGGGTGAGAACCTAGTTCACACAGGGCTGTAGCTCCGCCTTAAGTAAGTTAGTACGAATTTAAGTTTTGTTCATATCATTTAAGTCAATTTGTTAGAATAATTTGTGTACTATTTTACGTTTAATGAATCTGAAAACAAAGAGATAGACTCCTTGAACACACTTTTTAAAAATTTAAATTAAAAAAGAATGCTTGAATCCACTCAAAGTTCTTTCCACAAAAAATTTACATTTTCGTTCCGAATAATCAAAAACTAAAATTTTAATTTTTATAAGGTTATAAAGACAAAAAATGTCTCTTTTGTAATTTCAACCAAATTGGCCCTGAAATTGAAAGTTGGTCGATCTTTAAAAGTAGTGAAATTGAACTATTGAAATAGAAGACAAAACTTTTTTTATGTAACTTGCCAAATTTCAAATACTAGTATAGTTTGAAGCAAAAAAAAGTCTTGTTGATATCCAATTGAGTTCCACATGCTATGAGTATCTATGACTATCCACCATTTGACTCTCCTGTAACATTTGAATTTGTAAGTCAAAAAAATCCGACGTAAAGCCTCTATAACTTCCTATTTGAGATTAAAATTCCACTTAACTCCTCATAGAGGTTGAAGTTACATACAGCTGTCAACAAAATAATAGCAGCGCTAGTTTTTTCTCATTTCTTTTTATTATATCTTTTTTGCTATTGCTTTTTTCTCTCTCAACTTATGGTTTTTCTGAAACTCTTATTCTAAGCTTTTATTATAACCATCAATCATATCAATATGCATTATATCAATAAAATAACGGCACTTTGTTTAAAAAATTGCAAATTTTGGACACACAAAATAATAGCAGCAGTTTTAAAAATATTCAAAAAATTAACATTTATTCAATAATTTCATCAATTTTTATAATTTATGTATATAATTTATTTAACACATTAATATTTTGTACAAAAACCCTTCACTTTCAAAACATCATCACATCTTTTTGGTACTGAATCCACCAGTTTATTGCACTGCTATGGGTATTCCCCTCCACACACTTTGTACAGTCGTCCACAATTATGCCTAATTTTGGGGTTGTGCTTGCCAACGCCACGTTTAACATCCCCCCACAAATGCTCAATGGAATTCAGGTCTAGAGATTGCGCTGGCCAATCTAAAAGCTGTATATCCTTACGCGAGAACCACTCTTTCGCACTACGGCTTGTGTGCTTTGGGTCATTGTCTTGCTGGAAGACCCATCTGAAAGGCATGTGTTCTGCAGCGTAAGGCAGCATCACTTCCTCCAAAATTTGGACATACGCATGTTGATCCATAATGCCATCAATTTGTTTTATGGGCCCAACACCATTGTACGAAAAACAGTCCCAAACCATTATTTTGCCGCCTCCAAGCTTGGCTGTTTTCGTGGTGTATTTTGGCTGAAACTCTGTGTTCGGTGGACGCCAAACAAAACTTCTAGACCCAGTGCCACCAAAAAGAATGATTTTGCTTTCGTCTAAAAACAAGACGTTCCGCCACTTCTCTCGTGTCCAACCACCATACTTTTTTGCAAAAGCAAGGCGTTGAACCAGATGACGTTTGGAGAGGAGTAGCTTTTTTCTTGGGTGGCATGCCTTCAAATAAGCTGTGCGAATAGTGCGAAGCACTGTCTCATCGCTCACATTGAGCTCGAGCTCTTTGTTTATATCCACAGCTGATTCAAAGGGGTCTTTCTTTAACATTTTGACTATTGGCCTATGGTCCCCGTCCTCCAATTTGTGTTTTTGACCTCTGGTTTCCACTTTTTTCACAAAATATATGGAATTATGGATCATGTTTGCAGAAACGTTAAAATTTGTTTGGATTTCCCTGTAGGATTGTCCGGCGCTCCACATTTGGCCTAGCTTTTGACTGCAATATAGTTCTCGTCCCACTGTTTAATAAATTTAACAAAAAAAAACATGCAAAATAACAAACAATGATATTTGCAGAAGATACTTACTGTTTGTTGGCGATTTTAGTTGAAATATACTTTACTTTATTGATTTTAACTATTTTTGCATTAACGCTGCTATTATTTTGTGTGTCCAAAATTTCCAATTTTTTAAACAAAGCGCCATTATTTTATTGATATAATGCATATTGATATGATTGATGGTTATAATAAAAGCTTAGAATAAGAGTTTCAGAAAAACCATAAGTTGAGAGAGAAAAAAGCAATAGCAAAAAAGATATAATAAAAAGAAATGAGAAAAAACTAGCGCTGCTATTATTTTGTTGACAGCTGTAAATCTGATAAACTCATTTCCTCAGCTTATTCACATTCGCCTTCATTTCAAATTCAATTATTCTGATCTCTTTTTTTACTTCCTATATATTAATGTTGACTTCTTCACTTCCTTTCACTTTTTTCTATATCTCTGTGTTTTGTAACCAAAAGCAACCAATTTTTGTATACAAAATTATTGTTCCTGTAAATATTATCCTGTAATTTTGTGTCTACCACACCCCACACATTTTCTTTATGCGGGGGTTGAGCGCATCACCCCCTACCTTACCCGCATTGTGTATTCAATTGATAACTGCCAAAACAAACCAAATTCAAACGTATAATTTCCAATTTTGTTGTTTCGTTGTGAATGTGAATATTCACAAACAAACATACATTTTAATATTTTTTCTTCTTACTTACTGATGTCTTCCCATTACGAGGACGAAAAGAAAAAATCTTAAAGGAAACCATCATCCAACAATAATAATTTCTTGCCATTCAGAGGTTCATTACGATGTCATAAAAAAAGGTTCCTTAGTACACATTAGCAAACAAACAAAATTGTTTCTCCTTTATATGCATAACAAAAGCGCAAATAAGGAAAGCTCTGGTATATTAAAGAAACACACAACACACCAACAACAAAAATTGGAAGGACGAGATACTGCGAGTAATAGGATATCCCGGATGAGAATACGTGCGCAAGAATTTTTATTTGATTGCCACGCAAATGGCATAACATTCAGCATCAGAGCTATACTACTCGTTCCCAAAAATTCTCAGCTCTCGCACTCGCATTACTATGCTATCCCAGTTAAACAATCCAAAAGGCAAAAGTAATAAATGTATGAACAACCAAAAGAAAACAACAACAACAACAACAGAAAAGCAGCAAAATTGTTCACTAAATTTATTATTAACAAGAAAAGGCAAATAGCCATTATTTTGTATAACACCCTGTGGGTGTTTCACAATCGTATACATATATAGAGAAGAGATACATGATGCGAGATGCGATTCTAGGGGTCGAAGCAGAGTAGTGACTGGAGAATTATGTATTTTTATGGGATATATCCTTTGCATATTGCCAAAGAGGGGGTTTGATGGGAGGTAAAGTATAATGGCGAAATCGAAACCTGAGTAGAGTATCCTTAGGGAGGAAATTATTTTCGAAACATGACTTTTTTTTGCAAAGATTTTATTATTCAAGGCGGTTTTGTGCAGAAATATTTCTCTGTAATGCTGTTGCTGTGACTTACAATTTGGGGGGGAAATATCAGCTACAATGGTCTATAATAAAACAATTGAACTATTTCATGGCAATAATCATTGAAATATTGGTCTCTTTGTACTCCTTGATTTTTATACCAGGTTGAATTCCAATTTTGTGAATTTAGAATTTGTGTATTTAAACAGTAAAAATATAAAAAATTATAGGACCAAATTACACGTACTTCCGCAAAAGCTTCGAAATATTCCAAATCAAATTTTCAACAAATTTTTTGTTGAAAATATGAAAATTCGGTTCATTTTTAATAAACTAACAAATATTTTTTTTTTAAAGCAGGAAACACTAAAATTTAACGTAAAATATTTTTATTTATAAACGAAGAATTGAGTGTTATTTTTGTTCTCACCATTTAGTATCCCCGCTATTGTTCTGAAGAGGTGTTCTCCATCGCTGGCAAAACCACTGCGTAAGCTTTTTCATCTGTCCTACTCCTCAGGTCTCGTTCCGAGCGGATGGAAACCCGCATTTGTCCACCCTATTTCCAAAAAACGCGATTCTTCTTCACCCTCTAACTACCGACTGATTGCACCTTCGTCCCTTCTTTCCAAGGTCTTGGAAACGCTGATTATCAGCTCAAGAAATACCACAAAGATCAAAAGCTTCTTAACGACTGACAATACGGCTTTCGTAGCAATAGGTCCACTGGTGATTACATGGTTCATATCACCGAACAGTCCCATAAATCTTTACATAGTTTTGAAGAAAGTAAGATTATTGATATTTCAAAGGGATTTGATAGAGTTTGGCATCAGGCTCTCTTATCGAAAATTCGTGCTTTCGGTTTTCATAGATCCCTGCTTCATTGGATTAGTTACTTCCTTTCGAATCGTTCAATACAATTTGTATTGGATGAATTCAAGTCTCAAAACCATAAAATAAATGCTGGTGTGCCCCAGGGCTCTGTTTTATCTCCAACATTCTATCTCATTTTTATAAATGATCTCATGTCTGCAACTTCTAATCCAATACATTGTTTCGCTGACGATAGTACTCTTAGCTTTTCATATTTGTTTTCAGATTCACACCCCTCTTCTTCGGATGTGGAACTGCAACGACAAAATATGATAAGCTCATTAAATTCCGACCTAAACAGGATTGTACAATGGGGAATAAGAAACCGCATGGAATTTAATGCTTCGAAAACGCAATGCTGTCTTTTATCGTTAAAGCGTAATATACCCTCCCTGCCATTATCCATAAATGGCAATTGCATCGAGGAAACTGAACATCTCGATATTCTTGGTATGTTTATCACCAACCACCTTTTGCGGAACGATCACATACGCGATGTCGCCAAAAATGCCGCAAGATGTTTGTGTTTTCTAAGGCGATGCAAGAAGTTTTTCTCCCACCCTGATCTGGCTGTTATTTACAAGACTTACATACGTCCGAAGCTTGAGTATAACTCCCATATCTGGGCTGGTGCTCCTGCAACTTACTTAAGCCTCTTGTACAGTATTGAACGTAGAGCATTTAGATTGATTGGTGATATTGCCATCATAAGACCATTTACGTTGCTTGAACATCGTCGAAATGTTTCTTGTCTCACCCTGTTTTACCGTTATTTTAATGGTTTATGCTCTAGAGAAATAGCCAGCTGCATTCCTCCCCTTAAACAGTTCAACCGTAATACTTGCGCTTCTAGGAATGCTTATCAATATACCCTCGAGCCCATCTTCGGTCGTACTGTCAAGTACAGAGATTCGTTCTTTAGCCGTACTATGCGAATGTGGAATGCCTTGGCACACTCTGTCTTTCCCAGCTATTGAAATATTCAGGAATTCAAAACCAATGTGCACCGACATCTCCTTTCCACCCCTCTCTCCCTTTCCTAGTGCTCACAATGTGTCTACATAATAAGGGTAATTATATCCCCTTGAGTGTGCACTTATTATAAAAAAAAAAATTTAGAAGGAAGCCAACGATTTGACCTTAAAAATTAAGTCGAAAACCTCAAATCTTTGGGGACTTTCTAATTACCAAAAACATTTAAACTTATAATGGGAAATGTTTTTTCTTGTGCTAGTTAGTAAAATGAATGATTTATTCAGACTCTTCAAGCTTGAAAGTGAAACTGTGAAGAACAAGATCACTTTTGGATAAAAAAAATTGTTAAAATTAAGGAAATGCTTGTTTAAAATTGTTGGTCCAATATTTTAACTTTCTCAAGTGTTTTCAAAAAATAAGTGATAAATCGTGATAATGCTGCAACTAAGGCACGTAAAACTGATAATGTCTTTTTTAAAGGCTCAAAAAGTAAGCATTATTAACTTCCCATAGGAAGTTATTGTAATGGGTCGGATTTATCAAATTGAAAATTTTGATATTTCTCGACGTTTCAAGGTTCCTAGAGTCGAAATAAAAGATTTTTAGAAAGATGTCTATGCGTGCGTGTATACGTACGTTTGTACGTTCGTGACGTTTTTTACGTCGTCCATAGTTCAAAAACCAGAAGAGATATCGACTTCAAATAATTTTTGTTATACAGATAATAAGGCAGAAAGATGCAGAAAGGGCTCTCAAGAAAATTGCGTGGGTGGTTTTTTTACCATAGCAGTTTGAGAAAAAGTTAAAATTTTGGTTAACCCTAAATATCTTACGAACCAAAAACGCTAGAGACTTGAATTCAATTTTATATAATAAATTGTAACGTGCTATCAAAGAAGTATATTTTTTGAAAAAAATCCATTTAACGGTTTTTTATAAATCAAAAATACTGCGAAAAATAATTTGTCACCTCCAAATTTTACGACTAAAATATGATTTCATCTTCAAAACAATTTTTTGCAACGTAGAATAATGTTTTTGACATCTGATAAAATTTTGATAAATACCGAATTGACAGTTTTTTTACAAAAAATAAAAACCTAAGAAAAAAATTAATAAAAGTTGGTAAAAAATGATTTTCGACTCAAATATCTTAAAAAAAAATCGAATTGACAGTTTAAAAAAAAAAAATAAAACTCTAAGAAAAACATTACTAAAATTTGGTAAAAATTTACTTTCGACTCAAATAGTTTTTCAAAACTTAAAAATATTGGCTTTAAACTAATTTTATTTCACAGAAAATATTGTAATTTTTACATAAAAATCCAACAGTGCGTGTAAAATCTTCTAAAATCAGAAGATAGAACAATTTCAAAAATACATTTAATTACCATACCGGTCTTAAAACCTTAAAATCTGTTCTTTAATTCTTAAATTAACATAAGAGCAAAGACTGATTTCATGTCTAGAACATGAGTAGGCTTGTATATTACAACAACGATTTAATTGGTAAACACAAAGCTTGCATTGCATTGGTAGGACCTTAATCAGCCAGCTCAGGTCGCTGGATGCAAAATGCATAGGCTCCGTAACCTATTTGGTCAAGGTTTAATGTTCTTTAATCGTAAATTGTAATTGTTCTAATGTTGAAATCCGGAAAACCCCGAAGTGATCCACTAAGTTATACGCCAATAAGACTATGAGTAGGATTTTCGATAATTTAACCCGCTGCAAATTAGAATTGTTTTTGAATGAAAAAAATATCATACCAATACAGCAATTTGGTTTCTAGAAAGAGCATAACTCGTCACATCATGTTTTAGAATCTGTAGACACGTAAGAGAAAAATTTAGAGAAAAAAAAATCAACAGGATTAGTTTTGAAAGATGTTGAAAAAGCTTTTGATACTGTTTCATAAACACTCATTCATAAACTCATTACAAATGAATGTCCAACCTTCTTAATAAAACTTATACAAGGTTTTTTGATTAAAAGAAAATTCATGGTTTCACTTAATGAAAACAGTTCAATCACGAAAACTGCTTCTTCTAGCATTCCTCAAGGATCAGTGTTATCTCCTATTTTGTTTAGCATTTTTATCTCTGATTTTCCTGTTTTGCAAAATTGAGAATGCGGTATGAAATTGCGATATTATGATCCGATGAACATCCTGATAATATAATTAACAATATTCAAACTGCTTTAGAAATTATTTTCGATTATGAGAAACACTTGAAAATTAAAATAAATGCTGGGAAAACTCAAACTATCTTTTTCACCAGAAAAAAAAAAAATTTTTTTTTACTAAGACGTAAGCTCTGTGAAGTATTTATGTATTTAGTATTTACTTAGATAAGAAGTTGACCTTCAAGGAGTACACACAAATTACAGTAAATAAAATAAATGTCGGTATAAAAATGTTATATCCGCTTGTTAGGATAGGACAATAAACTTATTATTTTTAAAGTCATTTTCAAGCAATCGATTGCCCGTATGAGGTAAAACAATAATAAATAAATAAAATAATAAAGTAAAAATTAAATAATAAAAACATTGTGTTATAATGCATATAAAAAATTGCAAATTCTTCAAAAAAAAAATTGAATACGATGCTCAAACTCCCCTGACATTTCTCAGCCCAAGCCTTGCACATGAAAACAATAAACTGGTTAGAAATAGACAAGAATACTAAAATTCTTAATAGAAACTTTTCTAAAAAATGTCCATTAAGTAAAAACTCTCTAATAAGAAACCTTATATAATAAAGTGTATTAATAAAAATATAAATATATTTTGTATTTTTGTCTTGAATTACTCATACATTTTGTTATTTATGCATTATTATTAAATATTTTTAAACATATTTTTAATTATATTTTTGTTTGTTTACTTATGCATCACAAGATTTATTTTTGTTTCTTAATAAATTAAAGTATTAAATTTTTGTTTTTTATTTATTTACTTATTTATTTATTTATTCATTTGTGTATACCTATATTTCGAATTTGAAAAGAATTTTTTTTAAATGGAAAGTTACTCAACAATCTTCTTAGATCAGCCGACTTTTAAATAAGTTCCCTCCATTCACCAGTAGAGTCCCTTACAAATTCTTATTATTTGAACCTTCATACTGTATTCAAAAATCAGAACCGCTTTCTCGTAAAAAAGATTTCAATTCTTCTCCCCTTTGGTATAGCAGAGAGCTCAGTAGTCTATGAAATACCCGTACCAAGCTTTGGTAGATTTTTTTACAGTCCAAATCTGTTACCCACTGCAACTAATACTCGCTTATAATTCTTCTATAACCAATACCTTAACCAAACGGAAAATAACCTTCTTTCTGATGCAAGGAGATTTTTCAAGTTTATAAATGTCAAATTAAAATCTGATGGGTTTCCACCTTCAATGAGTTTCTTCAACATATTCTTCTCAGATCCAACAACTATAGCAAATCTATGTGCTAAATACTTTAGCAAATCTTATACCGAACATCATGATTCTGATCCTCACTACTTTAGTTATTTAGATGGTCGCACTCAAACCTCTCTTTCATCTTTTACAATAACTAAAGAAATGATACTTGCCAATAGTTGGCTTCTAACTGCACTCTTTTCCAAGGTGCGTTTCCTCATATATCGAAAGATTCATTTATATTCCCGAAACATAAACAAGGCAATAAAAATGAAATTAACAATTATGACCTTTTGGTAAACTTTCATACATCCCAAAACTTTTAGAAATCTTAGTTTATGATTCCTTTTATTTCCATTCTTAACATGGTTTTTTTTTAAAGAATGATCCACAACAACTAACTGAATTGAATTTATATCCAAAGTTTTGTCGGCCCTCGAGAATGATGGCTGTTGATGTTGTATACACTGATTAGAGCAAAGCCTTTGATAAAATGTCCCATAAGGTAATTTATATCAAACTTAGAGCCCTAGGCTTTTCATCTTTATTTATAAACTGGATAAGCTTCTACCTTGCGAATAGAACGTATTGAGTTCTCTTCCGTAACTTATTCTCCAGTCCCATACATGCAACTTCTGGAGTTCCACAAGGTAGTCACCTTGGCCCCCTACTCTTCGTCTTATCTGTTAACGATGTCTGTATTAAATTAAAAAACTCAGATACCCTAATGTTTGCGGACGATAAGAGCATTTTTAAGATTATCTCTACTACATCTGATTATTTACTTTTACAAAATGATCTTAATAAAGGGTGATTTTTTTGAGGTTAGGATTTTCATGCATTAGTATTTGACAGATCACGCGGGATTTGAGACATGGTGTCAAAGAGAAAGATGCTCAGTATGCTTTGACATTTTATCATGAATAGACTTACTAACGAGCAACGCTTGCAAATCATTGAATTTTATTACCAAAATCAGTGTTCGGTTCGAAATGTGTTTCGCGCTTTACGTCCGATTTATGGTCTACATAATCGACCAAGTGAGCAAACAATTAATGCGATTGTGACCAAGTTTCGCACTCAGTTTACTTTATTGGACATTAAACCAACCACACGAATGCGTACAGTGCGTACAGAAGAGAATTTTGCGTCTGTTTCTGAGAGTGTTGCTGAAGACCGTGAAATGTCGATTCGTCGCCGTTCGCAGCAATTGGGTTTGTGTTATTCGACCACATGGAAGATTTTACGCAAAGATCTTGGTGTAAAACCGTATAAAATACAGCTCGTGCAAGAACTGAAGCCGAACGATCTGCCACAATGTCGAATTTTCAGTGAATGGGCCCTAGAAAAGTTGGCAGAAAATCCGCTTTTTTATCGACAAATTTTGTTCAGCGATGAGGCTTATTTCTGGTTGAATGGCTACGTAAATAAGCAAAATTGCCGCATTTGGAGTGAAGAGCAACCAGAAGCCGTTCAAGAACTGCCCATGCATCCCGAAAAATGCACTGTTTGGTGTGGTTTGTACGCTGGTGGAATCATTGGACCGTATTTTTTCAAAGATGCTGTTGGATGCAACGTTAAGGTGAATGGCGATCGCTATCGTTCAATGCTAACAAACTTTTTGTTGCCAAAAATGGAAGAACTGAACTTGGTTGACATGTGGTTTCAACAAGATGGCGCTACATGCCACACAGCTCGCGATTCTATGGCCATTTTGAGGGAAAACTTCGGAGAACAATTCATCTCAAGGAATGGACCGGTAAGTTGGCCACCAAGATCATGCGATTTGACGCCTTTAGACTATTTTTTGTGGGGCTACGTCAAGTCTAAAGTCTACACAAATAAGCCAGCAACTATTCCAGCTTTGGAAGACAACATTTCCGAAGAAATTCGGGCTATTCCGGCCGAAATGCTCGAAAATGTTAACCAAAAATGGACTTTTAGAATGGACCACCTAAGACGCAGCCGCGGTCAACATTTAAATGAAATTATCTTCACAAAGTAAATGTCATGGACCAATCTAACGTTTCAAATAAAGAATCGATGAGATTTTGCAAATTGTATGCGTTTTTTTTTTTTTTTAAGTTCTCAAGCTCTTAAAAAATCACCGTTTATATCCCTCATCACGACATTAATTACGGGCACTTTGAACTAATGTCCAGAATTCTTCGTCATTGCAACGCAGCTAGGCTAGTTTTTGACTCAAACATTTCCAAATCATATCTGAAAGAAACCCTATACTCTTTCCGTTTTTCAGTCCGCATAGTTCTAAGTCTAATCAAATTAAAATTGTCAGTTCTTGTACATTAAAGAACTTTTGTATGGGCCTTAATGAATTAATGTTGGAAACTAATAACAAGAACCAAACAAAAAACCATGTTAAGTTAGTGTTAAAATTTATTAGGTTTAGTTAAGTTAAGTTAAATCTTTTATTAATTCCCGAATTTTAGTAGATCCTGTAAGGTTTTTATTTCTTAGAAAAAAAATGGCGATTGGAATATTCCAAGAAATTGATTTAATGCTAACAATTACATATTTTGTAAAGAAAGAGTAAGAAATAATTTTCAAGTCAAAACCTTCTTTTATTTTCAAGATATTCTAGTCAAAAGTTATTTTGTTTTCTAATTTTGTGTTTTAAGAAATATCAAAAACAATGATTGGCATACAAAAATTAATTTGAAGTTAATATCTTAAATTATTGTTGTCGAAAATTAATTCTTACCAACTTTAAGTCATTTTTTTGTTATGTTTTTAATTTTTTGTAAACATTTCTTCGATTTTTATTGAACCAGAAGTCAAACAAGTTATTATTTGGTGCATAAAACTATTTGTTCGATTTTATTGCAATTTGGTATCACCTCACAACGTAAAATATAAAATTAAATTGAACTCGTTGTCATTATTGTTTGGAGAAAGGGAGACAATCAAATGTTTACATTTTTTTAAATTTGCTTTTGGCCTAATATTTAGCGCCAGGCGCTCAAAACATTTAATCTCTCTGAGTAGATTGCACATTAGCTACGTTATAGGTATCCTGACTCGACACTGCTTAATAGGAAGGCATGCTATTCGACTTGGAGCCCCTGCAAATGATTTTTATAGGAGTTGCATGGACGAGAAGTAAGAGGAGACAATCTCTCATCTTCTGTGCAAATGCCCTGCCTTATCATAAAGACGTAGAATTTTACTTGGAAACTACTACTTCAACGATACCATCGATCTAAAAAATTCTGACATTATTTGTCTCCTACGCTTCATTCGGAGCTTCAGTTGGTTCGACGAGTTAAGCTGGTCAACTGATCCATGTGGTATCACAACGGACCATACTTTGGTCTAAGTTTGTCGGACTTCCCAACCAACAGCCACTTTAACCTAACCTAATATAGTTAAAAAAACACACATTTTTTAAAAAAGTTTTCTGAATCTTTTTATGTTATTATTTGTAAAGAAATTTGATTTTGTATCCTGATACATTGCTAACAAAAAAATATATCCAAAACGTACTGTATTAGATACTATTAGAGACTTTTGTGACACAGAAAATGACAAAATTTTCAATTTGACAAAACGGATCGATTACAATATATTAAGTTGAAATTTTTTGCCAATCAAGTCAAATAATAGTCGTTGTGTTATATTTAAATCAAACAAATCAGTCAACTTGGTTGAAGAACCCTAAACTTACTTGAATACGGCATGAAACAGCTTCTTTTTAAACGATTAAGAAATACGTTTTTTACGAAATAAGCATTTTAAATCTTGTTCTTAAACAAAGGCCGTAGGTATTTCTATAACATGTTTGGATTTAGAGTTTTGTTTAGTCTTGGAACCCGAGCTATACCCGTGTTGATTGCAGGTGATACAAATACATTTTTTGAAATCTTTTACCTTCTTGAATCGTGTATCCTATTTCACTTTTTCTCCTTTAACCAATTTAATTCTGAACCTATCCTGAAAGTCTACCTATCGATTACATTTAATGGATAAACTTTGTTTGTAAATCATTATAAGAAACAAAAATCTTGTACATTTACTGCAGAATTCTTAGAATGCTAAATATACAATCATATACTTATTTGTATGTATGTATTTTAAATCTGAGAAAACATTTCATGTCTATTTGAAAACTCCTTTACATGTATGTTGATATATATGGACTCTATTACATTATTTATTGATATATTGATTCATTGTCTTTTAATTCAACCTTAAAATGCCCCCCAAAAATGCACTTCAATTTCAAAAACTGATGAAATGCTTTTGTAACAATGAATTAAATGTCTATCACAGATACATTTATCCAATATCTAAATATCCATGACTATCGACTTTATATACAAACATCTTTCTGTACAATACCTCAGTAGTGATGTGATGTCTAAGTCTACTTACAAAGTACATAGTAGCTTTGGATAGATAGTATAATAGAAGAGATACTGCTTTTTGAATTTCACCCTTGTCCACAATTTGCGGATGGTAAAAACCAATTTACCAAAACCCCAAAATCACAGAAAACACAAACAATTCGAACAAATCGTCCATCCGTTCGTTGCGTTCGTTCGTTCGCTTGTTCGTTCAATTGTTCGTTCATTTGCTCGTCGGATTGTCTTTTCGTCCTTTCGTCCTGTTGTTTTGCTTTGCGTTGCGTTGTAATGTTCATCTTCGGAGAAACGGAATATTGTACTTATGTTGTGAAAGCTAAACTTAAGGACAATTTCTCACTGAGTTAAGTGCCTTCTTGTTTCTTAAGCAATGAATTCCCGCAAATGAACCCAACATACCTATAAGACTAACTTGCCTTTTCCCCCTAACCCACCAACCATTCTCTTGTTGTTTTGCTCTGTGTTGCTCTGTGTTTTATCCATAAAATTTTCTTAGCTTCTTCATCTTTGTCTTAATCTTCTTCCTTGATTTTTTTTCTGTTCAGTATCTACACCTCAACAACAACAACAAAAGTTTCCTTCCTTATTGATATTTATATGTATGTATGTATAAGAGTAGGTGGTATACCTATCTAATCTATCTACACCTCCTATACCTCCCTCCTTCTATAATGCAAGGTATAGAAAATACAAAATACACTTTGTTGTAATGGCTGGGTTTTTGAAAAGCTTGGCATATTTATAAACATCTACTATACATACTCTATACAACCATCACCACCCCCACAGGGGTTCCACTTGGTGTATTCATAACTTAACACAATACAAAACTTAACTTAAGTTTCCTTTGCATTGTCCTGATGGCAAAGAACGACAAGACGCACATTGACTCAAGCTGAAGAAAGGCACACCTAAGATAGATACATCCATCCAACCATCCATATAACAATATAAATATCTGTATATGTACATTATACGAATATACCGGCAACAAAGCAAATTTAAAGAATTATTGTAAAGTGATTAGTGTTCCCACTTTATTGGAAATTTTAAAATTATTTAAAAACTACAATTCCGAGGAGTTTTCAGTACGAATTGATAAAAATGTTTATTATTACGATAAAATGTCATCTAAGTTCTCATTGCGAAATAGTACGATAATTGTTCAGTGGAATATAGAACATTTTGGGATTCCTAAATTTTGAAACAATTTTTGTTTTGTGTAACAACACAAAATTTCTACAAAAACTATTTTAAGTGCAAACAAAACTGTAGCAAAATATTGTTGCAACGTAACGTACACACAAATGTTGGGTAGTTCTTTGTAATATTTTTCTTGTAACGCCGCAGACTTATTCAAATTCTTGCGAGTCATCGAAATTGGTCAACGCATTCTTAAGTTATAAGCCTTAAAAGAAGCAAAATTAATTCTTTTAATAAGGCTGATTTTTTAAAAGCAATAGGAAAGTTTTTCAAAAAAAAAACACATGTAATTCGGAAAAATTCATGAAATCTTTATTTGAATCAGTAGTATGGTCCATATAATTTAATGTTTTCATGCAAATATTGACCTTGACTGTGCCTCAAATGGTCAATCCGCTTAGTCCAATTTGGGTATACCAACATTTCACCCGGTATCTCACGAATAAACGTTTTGATGTTGTCTTTTAATGGGTCAATTGAAACATGCTTGTCTATATAGACATGAGCTTTAATGAAGACCCCTCCCCCAAATATTCTAAAGGCGTTAAATCACACGAGGTTAGGTTAAAGTGGCTGTTGGTTGGGAAGTCTAACACACTTAGGTTTGTTGTGATACCACATGGATCAGTTGATCAGCTTAACCCGTCAAACCAATTGGAGCTCCGAATGTAGGAGATAAATAATGTCAACATTTTTTAGATCGCTGGCACGTTGAAGTAGTAGTCTCCAAGGTGGACTCTACGTCTTTGTGATAAGGCAGAGCATGTGCACAGAAGATGAGAGATTGTCTCCTCCTCTTCCTCGTCCATGCAACTCCTACAAAAATCATTTGCAGGGGCTCCAAGTCATATAGCATGCCTTCCTATTAAGCAGTGCCCAGTCAGGACACCTATAACGTAGCTAATGTGTAAACTACTCAGAGAGATTAAATGTTTTGAGCGCCTGGCGATAAGATTAGGCCAAATTAGTTTAATCGCTAAACAGGTGGTGGTGTTGTCCTACCTGAAGTTTTTTTTTCTATAGTATCTTGCTTTAGAATGAGTTTACATGTAGCTAAGGGGATACCTATGCAGCAGAGGTAAAGTTGTTCCGCTTTTTGCAAGTTCGTCAGCTTTGCAATTTCCTGGAATGTCTCTATGGCCCGGCACACGGAAAAGGTGAATGTTGAACTGTGTAGCCAACTCCGTAAAAGATGATCGACAATTTAGGGCTGTTAGTGAGCTGGTGGAGACAGAGTCTAGGGACTTTAACGCAGCTTGGCTATCCGAAAAGATGCGTATATCATTAGTTGATAAAACGTTTTCTCTAAGCCATGATAGGACTTCTTTTATAGCCAGGATTTCAGCTTGGAACACGCTACAATGATCGGGTAGACGAAAGGAGAGACTTTAGTTAAGTCTATCTGAGTATACGCCTCGACCAACCCCATTCTCTGGATCCGTCTGTAGAAAAGTTTATATGATCATCGTTCAAATGATGTGTTCTTTCAAGAAGCCCTGGGAGGTATAGTCACTTTGAAGCTATAGTTGTTAAACTAAGGATGGGGTATGGTGTAGTCCATATTACTGTTTATAGTTCTGAACGCGTTCAAAATATTGGTGAGGCCAATTCCATTATTGATCCACACAGAGGAGGCTTGAAGCCGTATGGCTGTATTAGCGGCCGTTTGCTTACTGAAAATGTCCAGCGGTATTAGATGGAACAGAACATCAAGTGAGGCGGAGGGGATGAACGAAGTGCTCCTCCCATACACAGGCAGGCTGTTTGTTGGACTTTGCTGAGTTTATCGCGATTTGTCGCTATATTTAGGGCCGTCCACCATACCGCTACTCCATAAGTAAGGTTCGGCCTTATGACCGAGATATATAGCCAGTGTGTAATGCGGGGCTGTAGGCCACATTTATTACAAATGGCCGTTTTACAGAAGAACAGGGCTACTGTGGCCTTGTTTATTCTCTCTTGAATATTAGGTTTCAAACTTAATTTTTTATCCAAAATGAGACCCAAGTATTTTGCTTGTTCAGAGAATTTAAGTAGTATACCGTTTATGAGGGGAGAGTCAATGGGGGAGGTTTTGTAATTCCTTGTGAAGAGGACAAGGTCGGTTTTTTGTGGGTTTTGTAAGAGTTCTTTTAGTTTATTGAATTGTTTACCCGTTATTGCAATAGCAACATCGTCCACATAAGCAGACACTCTGTATCCCTCTCTTTCTAGAGTAATAAGTAATTTATTTATTACTAAGTTCCAGAGGAGAGGGGATACCTCTGCTGACACAGTAGTGCAATAAAACAGCATAGTTTTGAATTGATAATCCTGCTTATCAGCATCTGATTAATCAATTCGATAATCAACTTATCTACCTTCAGAGATGGCCACACACGTGCAATTGCAGATGTGTCGACATAGTTAAATGCACCTTCTATATCTAAGAAGGCAACTAAGGTGTACTCTTTATGATGGAGGGAATATTCGATTGTACGTACTATACTGTGTAGAGCCGTTTCAACTGATTTCCCTTTGTTGTAGGCGTGTTGAGGCTTTGAAAGGAGGGACTTATCAATACTTGCCCTTAAGTTGATATCGATTAAACATTCAAAAGTTTTGAGAAGGAATGACGAAAAGCTGATAGGTCTTAGGTCTTTAGGGTTAACGTGGCTGGATTTTCGGGCTTTTTGAATCGCACGATCTAAGCGGCCAATTTACCGATCCCGAACTTGAAATAAAATGTTCAGCGAACTTGCACGTGGTGTGTGACATGTGGTACCGTCTTGATGGAACCATATTTGATGCAAGTCAAGCTCTTGCATTTTGGGCAAAATCAATGGACATTGCACGGTAGCGCTCACCATTCACAGTTACGTTACGAATCGCATCATCTTTGAAGAAGTACGGTCCAATGATGTCACCAGCCCATAAACCGCACCAAACTGACTTTTTCTGTATGCATTGATAGCTCTTGCAATGGTTCTGGCTGATATTCACTTACCCATTAAGACAAAATTGTGCTTTGTCGCTGAACAAAATTTGTCGGTAAAAAAGTTGATCTTCGGCCAACTTTCCAAGAGCCCATTCATCAAACATTTGGCGTTGCAGTAGGTCGTTCGGCTTTCATTCTTGCACCACCTGTAAAGGCATCACATCTAAATCCTTCCGCAAAATTTTCAACGTTGTTGAGTACCAGAGGGCCAATTGCTGCGAATGGCGACGAATCGATAAATGATGGTCATCATTTACACTGGGCGATACCGCTGCGATATTTTCTTCAGTTCGCACTCTACGTGGTGTCGTGTTGGTGGTTTAATGTCCAACAATGTAAATTTGGTGTGAAATGTTAAATATTAAAAATCCTCAAACATTCCCGAACTAACTAATCATCATCATCATACTTATAATTTTTTTTGTAAAGTGGGAACACTTTTTTTCAATATCCTCTAGTACCTAGATGGCATTAAATCACAAACATAACCTCTGCAAGTACCTAGGTATGTATGTATGTATGTTTGTCTTTATTCACAATATACCTATGGATATATAGATTGCCTGACGAACTGGGAATTGATGATGAGGACGATGACGATGATATCTTTTTTGGTTTGCGCTTATGAGTATAACTGTATCTATAATATCTAATATACCATTTTCCTATGTGTGTAAATATGTGTAAGGATATGGCAAAATCAAAGAGTAGCAGCTACACGCTTACCTTATAGTCTGCAAATATACATATGAACATATGTACGTATATACTCATATGTCTCTTCGTTCACCCACAGAAATAAGTTGAAAGCATGTTGGTATGTAAGTATGTCTATCCTTACAAAGTGTATAGGTATTATGTGGGTGGTTTGGTTTTGGTGGGGTGAATTGAGGGTGATGATGAAAATTCCCATGAAGGATATCCATGTTGTACTTACAACACTTTGCTTGACTAACATATGGACGATATACTCGTATACATATGTACATATCTCGGTATAAATAAACATACATACATTAAATGTATAGATATCGCTATATATACAGATGTTGCGTGTCATGTGAGTTTCATACCACCACCCACCGCGCTGTCGTCGCCAACTTCCCCGGCGTAAAGGTTGTACATTAATGTTATGGTATGTACATACAAACATACATATATATCGATCCTAAGGAGGAGTTTATATTATGACAGACGGTATAATAAAGAAATGACGTCGTCGATGATTTTTGTTCGTTTTATACACACATAGAACAAAATAACTAATTATAAACGTTAATAATCGAAAGATGTTATAAACAAAATGGTAGTGTGAAAAATTTAACAAAGTTTTATCTCAAAGCCTGAATTTTAAAGACATTAACTTACTCCTAAACTGTCTATATTGACAAAAATTATGCCCACTGCCAGCCTTACAGAATTTTATGGGATTTATTTAAATTTTTGAAAAAATATGCACAAAAACTAAATTTTAACTAGTAATTACTTTAAAAATAGGATAATTCAGAATTTAAGCTCCATTTCTCCTTGAATAAAATGATTTAGTAAAAACATTTGAGATTTTTGCATAAACATTATTGGCAACTTTGTTTATAAGAACAAGAAGTAGTAGAGGTTGCACGATTTTTTATTTATCATGGTTGCCAGGTTTTTTTAAAATTCATTTAGTCTATTTTATGAAACTTTTATTAATACCCAAAAAAGAAATTGACTCACTCCAGTATCCCAAGATTTTGTTTAAAAATAATACCTTTAATTTTAATTTAAAATTTTAAAACATCACTCAAAAATAAGTTTATATTCAAAAATTAAAATTTCATTTAATTTCTAAGAATAAAACCTAAGTGTTTTAGAAACTTTTTTTTAAAAACCTTTAGAGCGTTTTTTTTTAATTTTTAACTTTTTATTTGAATGCATGTTTGCTATGCTGTTATTTAGAATATATTAATAAACATTTAACATTTGATTTATGTAAAAAATGAAGACTCGTGTTCGAGATATTGAATTTAAAAAAAGGTTATGTTTTTAAAAATCCAAAACAAGAATGGTAATATTTTGTGATCAACAAATATTAAGACAATATAAGAGCTTGGGCAGAAAGTTGAAAATGATTTAAGTTCGTTGATTACTTCCTGGGAAAATTTAAAGACAACATAGTTATTTTATCGGAGGGTACCCTTTTGGATCAATTCAAAAATACTTTTTTTATTAAAAAAAGCCTAGTTAAGAACAAAAATTTTAGACAAAATTTTATAAAAATCGATAGGTCCGTTTTTGAGAAAATTCTATACTAAATGTCAAAATTTGCGATAGGGTTCTTGTGTAACTTACTTAATTAAGGGTGATACAGCCCTGTGTGAACAAGGGCCTTACCCAACAAACTTCTACATCTAGCTCGGTCCCTAGCTAGATTCTCCAGTTCGCGCTCTAAGTTGGATAAGGTCACCTCCCACTTGTGCGCGCCAACTGATCCACGGTCTTCCTTTACTGCGCTGTCCTGTGGGTAAGGATTCGAAAACTTTTCGGGCCGGAGCATTGGTTTCCATGCTCTTTATGTGACCCAGCCATCTTAGCCGTTGGACTTTTACCCTTCTGGCTAATTCTACGCCGCTGTACAGCTCGTCGTTCCATCTTCTCCTCCACTCCCCTTCGATGCATACGGGACCGTAGATTACACGAAGAACTTTTAATCATATTTTACAGAGAAGTTGGTGCATGCTCCTAACCAACTTATCTCCAGCTGCTTTAAAGAGCTCGGCATTTAAGCCATCCGCTCCAGCGGCTTTATTAGACTTCAACTTAGATATGGCAATCTTTACTTCGTTTAAGTCGGGAGGACGAGATTGTTGGCTTTCGTCATCTGTGTTGATTAGATAATCCTGCCTGTCAGCAGAATTCGGTTTTTCGTCGCCGTTATATAGTCTGCAGAAGTGGTCCTTTTATATCCTCAGCATTGACTGCTGTTCTACTATGATGTTTTCACTTTCGTCTTTGCAGCCTTTGGTTGTAGGTTTTATTCATTCATAGCTCAAAAACCAGTATGGATATCGACTTCAAATAAATTTTGTTATACGAGTACCGATAATTATTTAAAAAGATACAGCAAGGGCTTTCAATAAAATTGCTTGGGTGTTTTTTTTACAATAGAAATTTTTAAAAAAAGGTGAAAATTTTGGTTAACCCTAAATATCTCATGAACCAAAAACGCTAGAGACTTGAATTAAAATGTATATAATATATTGTGACGTGATATCAAAGAATTATATTTTTTGAAAAAAAAATCCATTTAACTGTTTTTTTATGAATCACAAAAACTGAAGAAAAATAAGTTGTCACCTCCAAAAATTTACGACTAAAATATGATTTCATCTCCAAAACAATATTAACAAAATTTTGTGCAACGAAGAATAATGTTTTTGACATCTGGTAAAATTTTGAGAAAAATTGAATTGACAGTTTTTTTTACAACAAATAAAACCTAAAAAAAATTAATAAAAGTTGGTAAAAAATGATTTTTGACTCAAATAACTTTTAAAAAATTTGAGATAACAGCTTCTTTCTAATTTTTGCTTTTAAGAAATATTGTTTTCAACATTAGGACAAATTTTGAGAAAAATCGAATTGACAGTTTTCTTACTAAGAAAATTAATAAAAGTTGGTAAAAATTTATTTTCCACTCAAATATCTTTTCAAAAATTTGAGATATTGGCTTTAATTTTCTTTTATCTTTAAAAAAAATTGTTGTCAACATTCAGTAAAATTTTGAAAAAAATCGATTTGACAGTTTTTGTACAACAAGTTAAAAAACTAAAAAAAATTTTACAAAAATTTGAAATATTGGCTTCAAACTTATTTTATTTCAAAGAAAATATTGTTTTCGATATTCAGTAATTTTTATATAAAAATCCAACATCCGTTTTTTTCATAAAAAATAAATCTACAAAAAATAGTACGCAAATTTTGTAAAAATTGATACGAGTACATATAGACAAACTTTTAAGCAAGACAAATCGAAAATCGGTATAAGAAGTTATGAGTGTGGATCGCATCCCAGTCTCTTACTGAATTTTGAAGAAAAGAATGACAAGAAAAGAAAGGACATACTTTAAACAATTTTGTTAAATTTTGTTTAAATAAAATTTTCTTAAAATATGGATTAAAAATATAAAAGGTAAAATAGTGCAGACCAAAATACTGTTTTAAAAATTGTAGAAAAAGATCATATTTGGAATATTTCAAATAGACAGTGTTTTTTTCGGTAATTGTTCACAATTTTTTTGAACCAAAATAATGCTCGGAATCTTTTTGAAATTGGTGAAAAATGTATTCAAATTGTTGAATAGTTCAAAAAGGCAATAATTAAATTCATGTCAAAAATCCATCATTTAGAGAAAAAGTCAACAAGGAAAGTTCATAAAATATTGAAATGGTAGAACTTTTTCGAATAAAACCATTGACAGATCAACTGAATTGTAATTATTTTGAAGAACTTTTTTGATTAAAGTCAGTTTAATTAATTATTTCCCCAAAAACCGTTCTTACTTTTGTATGTAATGATCAAGATAAGGCTAAAAGCCTAAAACGCATGATACAAATGGTCTATTTCGTTGCTAAGTTGTGTTAATATAAAACCCTAAGATCTAGACACTTTTCGAAAACAAATGTACATATATTATAGTTTTGAAATGTTGATCGATACAAAAATGTTACGCCCGTTTGTTTTTGATAACAGACCTCTATTCAACCCAGTTTCTTCCACCAACTTCATAGTATTATTCACCTGATGAAAACAATCACTTTTCTGGTGTACAATTTTGTTCGCCAAACTATGACGTATCTACCCTATACCTGTAAAAGCTATCAGCTATGTATATAAACATTAAGGAATGTTGGATAGAATGGTAAATCACTTTTCAACATGTCAGAAAATTATATATCTTTTGCAGCTGTGAATATATTTATCTTATTTGTATGTTTTACGGAGATCTCTTGCAATAAGTGAAAAGCTCCTTTAAAATCGTTGATGTTGTTCTTTTATTCCTTGTTGTTCCTGATGGCTGTGTCCTTAATCTCACTCACTCATACTCTCTCGCATATGGATGTTTTATAGATATATTTATATACATAGATACATATCTTCATCATCATCTATTGCTTCTTCGAATTTCTATCTGCTATCTGCACCTTGATGCTTCCATTTCAAATATATATGTATATATTTATAAGTGTGTATGTATATATATAAGTAGACACACATCCTGCAGGCATTTTTCTCTTCACACACAAAGCATTCTAACAAATCTATCTTCTCCCATAAGTTCGTCGTACAATGTGCGATGTGATGTGTGTGGAGCAAATTTCTTCTTCCCTTTTTCATTTATATTTCCACCCGCAGCCACAATCTTCTTACACATATCAAATAATGATGTGCTGTGTGGGAGGGTGGTGGAAGGATGGGTGTTGAAGGGAAGTGCCTTATACTACTCATTTTTCCCCCAACCCCAAACCTACCAACCGGTATAAGAAAAGATATATTATAACATAGCTACAAACATACATACACATACATACATACATACAATACAACCGGGGTCGATGGCTATGGTGTGTGGCACAATCACAAGGCACAGTGGCAGAGGATGTGTGTTCGCAGCTTATTACGTTATTCTACAATCTTTCCATGATGGCTTCTTGAGAGAGAGATACTAATAAAACTTTATATCGGTTTCCTTTCGGCATAAAAGTCGTCCTTAAGTTCTATAAGTATGTACTGTTGTGGATCGGTTTATGTAGGTGTGTCGTCATCCTTTTTTTTGTATTTCGTTTTTGTTTTCTTTTTCTTTTTCTATTCTTTTTTTTATTTTATTTTATTAACATTGCATTGTGTATATCCTTTTTACAGACTGAACAAGTATGTGTATTTATATCGCCCATTCTCCAGAGACTTGCGGAGCGAATTCTTGGCTTGCCACCCGGCCTTTATCAACGTTTGTTATCTTTAAGCTTGTTGGGTTAAGTTTTGGGGATATAGGTATAGAACAGAGGATGGTTGGTGCTGTATATTTCATTTTGAGCATATGTGCGATGGGAATTTCACAAGGACACACAATGCCGACAGGATTTATTCACTTTCTAGCAGCATCCTATATGTGAGCGCACATTATTCTTTCTCTATGCTTTAGCTTGACAAGAAGAGTTGTTTTCTACTTCTTCTTTGTTGTTGTATGTGCTGTTCTGTGTCTACCTCTATAACCAGGTTCCATCAGGTAGGTACCTTACCTACTTATACTCTATTTGCCACTAGGGTAAATCATCAACCTTGTCATGAGGGTTTTCGAGTCTTTTATTTTCTTTTATTTTATGTGGACTACCTAAATCTTTGACATGTTTTTGTTCTTTTCCCATGGTTTTTGAGAATATTAAAGTATAAATAAAGTCACACAAAATTTCATTTTAAAATACTTATAATTACTTCTTTCAAATCGTCCTTTCTTTTGTTTTTTCCATTATCATTCCACTCCTTAAAAATGTCATAATTAGGAATCAAAACAGTTGTAACTCATCTCAAAGCTTTTTGCTACATGTGTCATTGATGACATGACATATGTTTTGGGTCCTTGAACTATTTGTATATCCCTCTAGCATAAAAACAAAACCTATACAATTACAAACAAAAAACGAGTGTAGTGACAAGTTTTAGATAATCATAAGACCATTTTTGTTAAGTGACATAGTAACTTAGTGACAAGTTGCTTAAAAGCTTTTGCCAACAAGTGATGTCACTTCTCGTAAAGCTTTTGAAAAATTAACTTAAGACAACTTTAAGGACAACTTATCTAGCTGGTTAAAAAAGGATCAATTTAAGCCGTAAAACATAACTGGAGGTAGGCGCAACAGGATAGCTTTATATTAATTAAGGACGTAATGTTTTCTACCAATAATCTCATTAATAATTTAATTTTTCAAAACTTTAAAACGAAAATAGGGTGCTGTTCAAAATTTCAAATAATTTTAAAGTTTTGTTTTTCAAAAAAACCAAATCCTTAACAAGCTTATATTGTACCATAATATGTAGTACATATACATACATAGATACTTTCAGTTCAAAGTGCTTGTCGTCGTTGATGGTTGGCAAGCAGAAAAGTACCTATAGTTGTTAGAGCAGAGATGAGGTTGATGTTAAAATTTTACAGTTTTGTTTGCAATGTTTTGCAGGTCACAGTGACACAAGCTTAATACACACATTTACACAAACAAACTCACACAAACACACATGAAGATAAAAATTCATTCTCTCACTTTTTTGTAGCTGCAAATAACATAGCATCACATATGGCATTTATGTGGTTGGGAAAATAGGTGCGGAAGTGGGTTGCGGACAACATGAGGTGGAAATTAAAGCCCAATTGCAGATTTTATGCTTTTGTTTATGTTGTGATACAAAAATAATGTACACACATTGATGTACCTACATTATATGTTAGGTAGATAGGTAAGTAAGTAAGTATCTAGATATATGTGGTAACTATTTAGTTTTGGTAATAAAGAAATCATTGCAGTTTATATTCTTTTTTTTTGGGGTTTAGGCTTTGTACTTAACTAAGGGAGCGGGGCGGTTTGGTGTTCTGTATTATGACATTTTGTATGAGACTATGATTTTTTCATTGAGACAATACTTTTGTATTAACAGGTACGCGTTAACCAATTAGAAAAAGTGTTTCAAAGAAGAGAGCTTGCCGTCTGCCTAAGTGACAACTTTTTATTCTATAAACATATGTTTATGTCTTTTAACTATCTTTAAAAATGTTCGTTGATAATTCTGTTTCTATATTCTGATATGATTTTACAATTTTTATATAACAATGGAGTATCTACTTCATTAAGATGGTATGAGTGATCAGCTTTTCCGATAAAACATCGCTTCCAAAGACAAGTCTTCTTGTTTCTCGTAACACTGGAAATGTAAATGAAGAAGAGGCTGGGATGCGATCCACACTTATAACTTCCCATCCCGTCTTTCGATTTGTCTTGTATAAAAGTTTGTTTATATGTACTTGTATCATTTTTACCAAATTTGCGTACAACTTTTTATTGATTTTATTTTTATGAAAATAAACGGGCTTTTGGATTTTTATATAAAAATTAATGAAATCGCAAACAATATTTTCTGTGAAATAAAATAAGTTTAAAGCCAATATTTTTAATTTTTGAAAAGCTATTTGAGTCAGAAGTAAATTTTTACCAACTTTTGTTAAATTTTGTTAGGTTTTTAATTTTTTGTACAAAATCTGTCAATTCGATTTTTTTCAAAATTTTACTTAATGTTAGGTAACAACAATTTTTTTTGAAAGATAAAAGTAGTTTTAGCCCAATGTCTATAATTTTTGAAAAGATATTTGAGTCGAAAATCAATTTTTACCAACTTTTATACATTTTTTTTTAGGTTTTTATTTTTTGTACAAAACCTGCCGATTCGATTTTTTTCAACACTTTTCAGAATGTCGAAAACAGTATTTCTTATGCTATAAAATAAGTTTGAAGCCTAAATTTTAAGTTTTTGAAAAGATACTTGAATCGATATTCAATTTTTACCAACTTTGAGTAATGTTTTTTTAGATTTCTATTTTTTATAAAAAAAAAACTGTCAATGCGATTTTGCTCAATTTTATCACATGTCAAAAACATTATTTTTCGTTGCACAAAATTGTTTTGAAGATGAAATCATATTTAGTCGTACAATTTTGAAGGTGACAAATTTTTTTTTTTTTCAGTTTTTTTGATTCATAAAAAAACCGGTTAATGGATTTTTTTGAAAAAATATACTGCTTTTATATCGCGTTACAATATATTATATAAAATTTAATTCAAGTCTATAGCGTTTTTGGTTCGTAAGATATTTAGGGTTAACCAAAATGTTCACCTTTTTTCAAACAGCTATGGTTAAAAAAAACCACCCACGTAATTTTTTATCGATATCTCTTCTTGTTCTTGATCTATGGACGACGAAACAAACGTCGCGAACGTACGGACGTAGGAACGTACGTACACAAGCTCGCGCAGACATCTTTCTAAAAATCTTTTATTTCGACTCTAGGGACCTTGAAACGTCGAGAAATGTCAAAATTGTCAATTTGACAAATCGAACCAATTACAATAACTTCCTATTGGAAGCTAAAAACAGTTCTATGGAAGTAACCTTTTTGAACAATACAAAAATTATTAGAAGACGACAAATTAGGAAAACCAAATTAAGAAACAGTTCATCAAAATTTATCTGAAGTTTTTGAAAAAATCGACCTTACGATTTATGGCAAAACAAAATTGTAAACAAACGTCGAATGCAACTCTTGAAATTTTAAAATTTTAATTTCCTTGTTAACTCAATGTTGTAGGCTATAGGTACAAGGATAGACAAAGAGAAAGGTAGGGTGCACTTTTTTGCCGACTTCTTAACCATTTGGATGTTTCTATCTGAAAACAAAGAATAACAAAAAGTGTTTTCTTAGATGTGCTTTAAATTAGTTTAACCAAATTTTAAAGTTAAAATGTTTAAAGGAGACATTTTGATATTCATCTTGAAAAACCAAGATTCTGATACAAGTGTTTGGCTTTTTAAATGAATTCTTGAATTGAATTGTAAGCAAAATTTGAAAAAAATCTAAGACACTTTTTTTTACTAGAAACGGTTAAAATATACCAATAGTTATGAAGCATATTGGAAACATTAATTTTTTTTTTTTTAAATATTATTTTGTGTGCATATATTTTTTTTTAATTATTTTGTAACGTAAGATGACCCCCATAATATTTTTGATTAATTTTACATTCATTTTTAATTTGATTCTGAGCTCCATTTTTAGTAAATATTGAATGCAATCGCCATGTACTTATTCAGAAATATATTTTCAAAATTTTAGCGATAATATTAAATTTTTACTAAATACTTGATTGATTGACGTAAATTTACTGATTTGACCCCTAATTCAAATTGTTATTTAAAAACTTCAGGAACTTTTCAATTAAATTTCAAACTTTTTAATGTCGAGATATTTGGGCCGTTAAATCTATTAATTTGTATTTGTGGTAGGATTTTGTAAGAAAAGTTTTAATAATTTTTTTTTTGATTTTATCAATAACTAAAAATACTTTTTATGAGATAAAATAAATTTCAAGTCAATATTTGTATTTATTTTTAAACATTTTTCAGTAGTGAAATCTTTCATTCGTTTTTCTTCTACATTTCTAGGTGTCAAGAATGTTGTCCTGCTGCATGGCCATATTTTAAAAGTGGTATATTTTCCTGTCCTTAATATATTCAGGTATTTGAATTTTTTTTTTGCATTATTTATTTTATAATAAAACTGCTAGTTAATTTTGTAAAAGTTTATACTTACATATGCTGCATATGATATTTCTAAGGCATTTGATAGAGTTTGGCATCAAGCTCTCTAATAAATAAAAAAAAATTGGGTGGCGCAACAGTCCGTTTGAGAACTTGGGCCTAGTGACTGACAACTCTCAACCATTCCTGTGCGCGAGTACTGTTGTCAGGGATGGAAGGGACCTACAGTTTTAAGCCGAATTTGTCAATTCCTCGCAAGACAGTACCCGTGAAAAACTTTATGTGGAATAGGCAGGGATCGAAACCAAGACCTCTTGCATGACAGTCCAACGCACTAACCATCATGCCACGGGTACTATCATCATCAAGCTCTCTTCTTATCGAAAATGTTTGCTTTTGGTATTGATGAATCTCTTCTTCGTTGGATTAGAAATTACTTTTCGGACCGTTCAATTGAAGTAGTATTGGACTGGTTCAAATCTGATATCCACAATATAAACTCTGGAGTGCCCCAAGGCTCCGTTTTGTCTCCGACGCTCGAAATTATTTTTATAACTAATCTTTTGTCTGTAACTTCCAACTCCACTAAATTGTTTCGCTGATGACAGACCCTCAGCTTTTTATATTCGTTTTTAGATTCACATCCTTGTTCTTCGGATTTGGACTAAGCTTATTAAATTCTGATCTTGAAAGAATTGCTTTATGGGGAATCAAAAACTTTTTAGAATTTAATGCTTCCAAAACTCAATGCTGTCTACTGTCGCTAAAGCCTAACTCTTCCAAGTGCCACTATCCATGAGTGGCACTTGCATCGGGGAGACTGAACCACTATCAGTATTGGGTATGTGCATCACAAACCACTTGTTGTGGAGTGATCTTATATTTGACATCTCCAAAAATGCTGCTTAGTGCTTAAGTTTTCTTGTACGATGCAAGAAGTTTCTGAACCCTTCTGATCTGGCTATAGTTCACAAAGTTTTTATTTGTCCAAAACTCGTGTATAACTCTCATACTTGAGTCTTCTGTATAGAATTGTTAAAAGAACTCTAAAAATTATTGGAGATCTACCGAAATATTTGCTTCTCATGAACACTACGCGCCGCCGCAAGGTCTCATGCCTGTCATTGTGTTATCGTTATTTTTATAAATAATGCTCTACTGAAATAGCCAGTTGCATTCCCTTAAACAATTCAACCGTAATACTCGTACTGCTAGCAATGCCCATTAGTTTACCCTTGAGCCCAACTTCGGACGTTCTATTAACTACAGATATTCTTCTTTTAGCCGCAATACACGAATGTGGAATGCTTTACCAGGCTCAATATATTCCACAAATTACAATGTGCAGACATTCAAAACCAATGTGCATCGGTTTCTCCTTTCTAATCGTATCCTCCTTTCCTAATTGCTAGCGCTGTGTTTAATCATTATAAGGGTATTCATAACAAAAAAAAAATATGCTGTATGCTATCGCTTTTTGCCATTTAATATTGTTTTGGAGTCCATAACTTTTTGGTTCATGAGATGTTTAGTGTGAAACAAAATACATTTTCACTTTTTCTTAATTATTATAGCTCCAAAAACTTCACTTAAGGTTATCTTTGAAATGAAATCCAAAAATTATACATTTTTAAACATCAACTATAAACAATTTTTTTATATTACTTCATTAGTTCCTGAAAAATTAAAAAATTAAAGTATCAGGTCTTTTGGAGATACAATTTTGGAACAATACAAAAAATGTTAATGGAGGACAAAAAAGGGAAAAAAGTTAAGGAAAATTTAAACAAAAAAAATGTATCAGGCAGCTCTTGTAAAAATTCAAATTTTTGACTTTTGTCCAAACAAATTGTAAATCTTTGAGGCTTTAAACTTTAATTTAAGTTAACTCAATATTTTAGGCTAGGACTGAAAAACAAAATGGCCGGACACACTATTTCTTCACCATTGTTATGTTATACTTGATTAAGTCCTTTCAGCATATCTGGATGTGACTATCTAAAAATGAAGAAGATTTTCTTGGAATTGTATGTTTACTATTTCTTGAGATATGGCTTAGGAAAATAGGGATTCAGAATTCAAGAATTTAAGTACGTATTCACGCAGAAACAAGTTTATCTTTTAAAGATTGAATAAGATTCTAGGTGCATTGAAATTGAAACTTACAGAAATTTCAAAATTTTCAATTTGAAAAATCAGACTCACTTTGATTCTCAGGAACGCTCTGTAAAAATAAACCTTGTGGTGGAATTGGCTAAGGTGATTGTTAATTGTTGTAAGTCCAAATAATCAAATTTTATCAGTGCGAGGTGAAAGTCAAATTGATACCTAAAAAGCAGTCACTAGAAAAATTTGATAGTCATTTCCCAAACAAATGGAAAATTTGTTCAGTTACCCTTTTTAGGTACAAAACACATTATTTTGAAAGAAAAAGCTTACGTTATTCGAAAAAAAACACAAAAAAGTAAAGATGTTATTTAAACACAGCCAATTTAATACTTTTATTTAAATATTTTATAGAAAAAATTTTAAAATTTCACCATAGCAACAATAAATTGTTATAAACGGTGATTTTTTAAGAGCTTGAGAACTTTAAAAAAAAAAAAAACGCATAAAATTTGCAAAATCTCATCGATTCTTTATTTGAAACGTTAGATTGGTCCATGACATTTACTTTTTGAAGATAATATCATTTAAATGTTGACCGGGGCTGCGTCTTAGGTGTCCATTCGGAAAGTCCAATTTTGGGTAACTTTTTCGAGCATTTCGGCCGGAATAGCCCGAATAGTTGCTGGCTTATTTGTGTAGACTTTAGACTTGACGTAGCCCCACAAAAAATAGTCTAAAGGTATCAAATCGCATGATCTTGGTGGCCAACTTACCGGTCCATTCCTTGAGATGAATTGTTCTCCGAAGTTTTCCCTCAAAATGACCATAGAATCGAGAGCTGTGTGGCATGTAGCGCCATCTTTTTGAAACCACATGTCAACCAAGTTCAGTTCTTCCATTTTTAGCATTGAACGATAGCGATCGCCATTCACCGTAACGTTGCGTCCAACAGCATCTTTGAAAAAATACGGTCCAATGATTCCACAAGCGTACAAACCACACCAAACAGTGCATTTTTCGGGATGCATGGGCAGTTCTTGAACGGCTTCTGGTTGCTTTTCACTCCAAATGCGGCAATTTCGCTTATTTACGTAGCCATTCAACCAGAAATGAGCCTCATAGCTGAACAAAATTTGTCGATAAAAAAGCGGATTTTCTGCCAACTTTTCTAGGGCCCATTCACTGAAAATTCAACGTTGTGGCAGATCGTTCGGCTTCAGTTCTTGCACGAGCTGTATTTTGTACGGTTTTACACCAAGATCTTTGCGTAAAATCTTCCATTTGGTCGAATAACACAAACCCAATTGCTGCGAACGGCGACGAATCGACATTTCACGGTCTTCAGCAACACTCTCAGAAACAGACGCAATATTCTCTTCTGTACGCACTGTACGCATTCGTGTGGTTGGTTTAATGTCCAATAAAGTAAACTGAGTGCGAAACTTGGTCACAATCGCATTAATTGTTTGCTCACTTGGTCGATTATGTAGACCATAAATCGGACGTAAAGCGCGAAACACATTTCGAACCGAACACTGATTTTGGTAATAAAATTCAATGATTTGCAAGCGTTGCTCGTTAGTAAGTCTATTCATGATGAAATGTCAAAGCATACTGAGCATCTTTCTCTTTGACACCATGTCTGAAATCCCGCGTGATCTGTCAAATACTAATGCATGAAAATCCTAACCTCAAAAAAATCACCCTTTATTTATATTTTGAAATTTTTCAAACGAATTGAATTAAATTGATTTGAATCAGTTTACACAGACGAGATACTCGGTGATAGTCAATTATCACCTTAGCCAATTCCACCCCAGAATATATTTGATTAACAAATCGCTATTACTTTTGAAATATTCTCTGAAAATGTACACAAAATAATTCTGAATGTAAATCAAAATAAAATAGTTAAATTTTAAAAAAGAAAAGTGTAAATGTGTATTAAATGCTGGCCTTATGTTTTTCATGTTATGAGATCGGAATTATTGTTTTTGAGCAGATTGCATTTTTCGATACTATCTAAATTTAAAATTGATATTTGTCAAAAAGAAATTAAAAAACAAAAATTTAACTTAAAAATCTGTCACTATTCATGAGTCCCAGCATAAATTCTGGGTATTGTTTTTTCTGAATTTTCACTAAATTTGTTTAGTTCAAAAGTCACTTTATTATTAAATATAAATAAATATTAATTTAGCAAAATTTCTTTTGCGGATTTTGCCGTCAAAAGCGGTAAAAAAGTTCAAATGCAAATTTTAAGATCACTGAGCACACGTCCGTTTGCATTAAATAATCCTACACGACTCCCAGAAAAAATTACTTTGAAGTAAATATCTCAAATTTTAAAAGTAATTTAAGTCGAAAATCAATTTTTACCAAGTTTCAATATTGTTTTTGTGAGGTTTTTATTGTTTGTAAAAAAAACTGTCTATACGATTTTTCTCAAAATTTCACTGAATGTTGACAACAATATTTTTTAAAACATAAAGTTAGTTCAAATCCAAAGTTTTGAAAAGATATTTGAGTCGAAAATCAATTTTTACCAACTTGGAGTAATGTTTTTTTTTACTAAAAACACTATCAATTCTATTTTTCTCAAAATTTGACCAGATGTAAAGAACGTTATTTTTCATTTCACACAATTTTTTTGGAGATAAAATCCAAAAAAAACATATATTTTTGTTGAGTTTTTATAATTAAAAACCCGTTAATTGGAATTTTGTATATAAAATATATATAAAAAAATATAATATAAATGTTAATATAAAAATGTTATTCAAGTCTCTAGCGTTATTGGATCGTGAGATATTTTGGGTTAACCAAAATATTCACCTTTTTTTAAAATTGCTATGGTAAAAAAAACACGCACTTAATTTTTTTGAGAGTCCTTGCTGCATTATTATATGCATAACAACATTTAATTGAAGATTGTATCTCCACTGGTTCTTGGGCTATGGACGACAAAAGAAACTTCATGAACGTATGGACGTACAGACATCTCTCTTAAAATCTTTTATTTATACTCTTTTCACCTTGAAACATCGAGAAATGTCAAAATTTTCAATTTAACAAATCGAACCGATTACAATAATTTCCTGTGTGAAGTTAAAAGTGAAAGAAATATTTAAGTAACACATTTGTTTCATTTTCTTAACTCAAAAGCTATTTTTTTTAATTTCAATCGAGTAAATTTTTATACATTTTTTCCAAAATGTCAAAATCTGTATTTTCCAGATCATTAAACTTTTTATTTCATAAATAACAAATTAATCATAAATTGATCCATTAATGTAGATATTTTCTATACTCATTTATAAAAAGTGTATCCATTTAAATACAATTACCTATTATTCCATTAGTTCAATAGAAAAAAAAATGTAAATCTAATAAAAGTATAAAATGTTTGTTTTGACTTTTTCCGCGTGCTGGGGCAGATATTTAATTCATTGGTTAGCCATTTTTTTTTAAACATGGAATTTCACTTCAAATTAAACTGCATAAATGTAGATACGTGTTGCAATGTGCATATACAGAGCTAAGAGTGGGAATATCTATATTTTAAAACCATTACGCATATCCATGAAGAATATTTGTACACACATAAAAGCCACCAAAAACACAGCAACAACAAATAAAATATAACAAAAAACACCAAAAATAAAATATTTTTGCAATTGATTAAATTTAATTACAAATCGATTTTCTCGCATAACGCATTGACCACACTGATTGAGCATATTAAATCCTTCGCATGGTCCTTCTTTGAAAGCATATATATGTATGCGAGTGTGTATACTCGACTCGTATCCTGTGCTGTCGTTTGGTGTATAGCCCAGTGCATTGCATACATTTACGACCATATGAATTTACATATAGAAGCACTCTCGTAACAATAATAATTAATAACAACACGCCACCACTGCCAACAACAAAACGTTGTCAGTGGTTAAATCCCTCCATCCAAAGCGCGCACTCAAGCGCTGACTTTTTGTTCAAAAAACAAAATAATAATAAAAATAATAATAAAAATTTATATAAATGCACACACAAACATTATGTATGCTGTGTTATTTTATGTATACATGTATAAATAAAAATGGCGTATGGCAGCCATATCGCAAGCATTAAATAATTTTTGCATATTCAATGCTTGTGAAACGTGGCGCCCAACGTGAAACCCTACCCTCTCTTCTCTCATTCCTATCAGCCTTCAATTTTATTCAACTTCATCCCTTATTCTGTGAAAATCATTATCACCGGATGGAGCTCATTCTCGGATTGAGCTGAGCAAGGGAACCTGAAGCAGTGCAACTGTTAATGCAGTTAAATGCAAACATGTGGTCAGAACCAAACAACAGACTGGGAAAATAATAACAGAAAGCTGAGGCTTCATGATGAGGTTGATGTTGATGTTGAGGCTGAGGTATGTGGGTGTTGAGTAATGTTCGGATTGTTGTATTGGTAAAGGATCAAAAAGGACGAACGTGATGCGTATTTTATTTTAATTTTTTTTGTGTTCATACAGTAAAAAAATTAAACACTTGACTCGCGAACTATCATGACTGCGAAAATAGGGATGGTCTGCTGTATACATAGGGAACATTGGGAAACAGCCATCCAAAGTGACCTACTTGTGTTTTATTATTTTCATTGCGAGGGCTAATGAGGCCGAATTTAATTTGAATGCATCAAAAATATTCGAATTCGAAGGCAGTGGCATTATCCCCGTTCAAAATAATAAATTATTTGCACTTTATTCATATAAATTGTTTGTGGTGTTTGGTGCTTCTGGGCCACCATTACCAATCACCAGCAGCAGTAACATCAGCAGCAGGAGATGCAGGTAGATGGCTGTAAAAAGCTTTTATTTGATTTTAAATTTAAAAAAAACTACTAATTATATATTGGAATTTATAATTTAATTAATTTCGAGTGCGATTACCACATTTAAAATTTTTTTAAACATAAGGTTATTCAGTAATTTCAATATCAGAGCCTGCGCAGGTACTGATAAGAATTGATAGTTTGATAACGAATCTAGAGAGTGATCTGTTGGATTTAAAAGCTTTTTAAATAATAATATTGAAGTACCATGGTTCGGGTACTCGATAAATCTAAAATCATACCATGGGCTGGTGCAATGAGGGGCAGACCCACTTTTTTAACTTCTCATGGGATGTTGAATATTGTAATTGTCAAATTTGAAAAAAATTGTCCACGTTTTTAATGTCTCTTGTATCGTAATAAATGTTTTGAAAGATGACTGTGTGTTGCGTGTGTAAGTACGTATGTACGTTCAGGTTACCTGAACATAACAAATGTTCCTTCTAGTATTTTGGTAAAAACAGACGATATCACCACAAAAAAAAAGACTAAAAGTCACATTCATTAACAAAAATTGAAAAATTAAAAAAAATGCTATCAAAAGTTGATAACAAATGATTGTAAAATCATTCAATATTTTTATTAACTACCCACTAGAAGTAATTGTAATGGTTCCGATTTGTCGAATTGAAAATGTTGACATTTCTTGGCGGTCCATGATCTCTAGAGTTGAAATAAAAGATTTTTAGAGAGATGTTAGTGCGTACGTTCGCAAAGTTTTTCCTAGAGGATAGCTCAGGAATAAGAAGAGATATCGGCTTCAATTTAATTTTGTTATACAGATAACAATGCAGAAAGATGCAAAAAGGACTCTCAACACAAAATTGAGTGGGTGTTTGTTTGGCCATAGCAGTTTCAAAAAAAGTTGAAAATTTTGGTTAAGCCTAAATATCTCACGAACGTGTAACGTGTAAATTAAATTAACGGTTTTTTTCTATAAATCAATAAGAACTGAAAAGAAAATTATCACCTCTTTGAGATAGTTTTTTGGGCCTAGATTATGACAAAGTTGAGTGTAGATTAATCTGTGGTATGAGCTGACTGCATCTTCAATGTACTTCTCCCTAAGCTTCTCGCCAACGAAGGCAATAAGCTCTTACAGTTAACTCCTCCATTCATTGAGATTTCCAACATGCAGGTTCAGTTCGATAGGACACCATTGCGCGAGCTCCTTTCATTCCTCATACCAACTGAGACTTCGGTTGATTACTTGCAAAGCTGCTTTCTTTGGAAGTCTATCATTATTCATATGTAGAACTTTTATAACATAGAGTACCTGACTTTTCAGCGTCTGAATAAAGAGTGGTGAGAGACCAGTTTCTAATGCAATGACGAAGTTTGGTGTTTTGGACGGCAGGTGATAAAAAATCTCAGCAACTTTTCTACGCAATCGTATTGTTTGTAACCCCATACTTGCAATGCATAAAATAGTACTGATTCCGACACTGCTTCAAATTCACGAAACTTACAGCTGTACGCAATACTTTTGTTGGCAAAACACTTTTTCCATGTAGCTCCAATCGCACCCTTGGCCTTAGATAGTTTTTCATTAAGTATTTTCCATACTTAAGTTTTTTGTAAAACATACTCCTAGGTATTTCAAATCATTAACGACCTCAATAGGTATTGAATTAAAGAACCATCTTTCATTCTGACTATTTCTTCCACCTCCGTTTCTGAAGACCAGTATTTTCGATTTGTTAAGGTTCACTTGGAGTTTTCACGTAGTACAGTACCTATATAGTTGGTTGATCATCAACTGAAGCGTTTGTGGTGCTGCTGAGAGAAGTACTTTGTCGTAAGCATAGAAAAGAGCCTTTATAGTGGTCCCCGCAAACTCAACTCCTCCAGAAATATAATCTGTCAAATCTTCTATAAAAAATGCGAATAAAAGAGAGCTCAGCGTACAGCCCTGTCGAACACCTGATTTCGTTTGAAACCATTCCGAAAATCCTCTCCATTTCAAACAGCTGCCTTTGTTTCGTTATACAGATTTTGTAAGACTTTTCCAAACATGAAGACATCCCCAGTGCATAGAGTTTGTAGATAACCGCTCGCCTATCCACAGCGTCAAAAGCTGCTTTAAAATCTACGAAAAAGCTGTACAGTTTTTTCCCGTTTTGAAGAAAAGTTTCGGCGATACTTTTTAGCACAAAGATGTGATCGATCGTAGAGTAACCAGGCCTAAAACATTGAGTCATTGATGCAAAATTGACGAAAATATTTTTTATGATGCATTAAGAAAGCTTATCCCACGGTAGTTCTCTGGATTTTGTGTCCTTCCTTTTTTGAGAATCGGAAAAATTAAGGCCTCTTTAAACTCTTGCGGTATAATACCATGTTCCAGAATTTGGTTGAATGAAACATAAAGTTTTTCAATAAGTCCGATGTTCTGTATTTATAAAACTCAGCCGGTATTCTGTCGGTGATTGCCGCTTTGCCATCTTTTAAGGTTTTTTAAGTGCGTCTTATCTCCTCTTGTGTTATTGGCGCATCTAAGAGAATATTGTCGAATTAAGGTTCAGCATACGATATATTTACGGTTCTTTGTTCTTTGAAATGTTGACAGAGCGCATTCGATGTTAGATTTCGGTGAATCTTAAACTTATTTCCATTCAAGAGCTTTACCAGACTCCAAAAATCTGTAACATTCTTACAGTGTGACAACCTCCTAGACTTTTCTATAATATATTGGTTTCGTTTTTGTTTACAAAGGTCTTTGTATATCTTATTGGCTTCTAAGTATTTATCTTTGCTGTATTCATTATTGTAAATTCAAAGGGTCTTCAGCCACGTAAAATATCTCTGTCTAGCACGCATATACTGACTATCAAACTAAGGTTCTATTGGCAATGTCTTCCTATGGTTGGTTCTAAAGGCTGGATATGCAGATCTTATGGAATTCGTGATCGATGCTATTTCGAAATCTACAATTATTAATAAAGAATTGAGGCTACTCTGATAGGAAGCTAGGTAATTAGGATTCCACTTTAATTTTGGTAACAATTGTAAACGACCGCTGCCATCCTTCTCACATCCACCGACTCGTAACTTCATAGTTGTGGGTTGATGATCCGAGAATGTCACTACGTCAACTTTAAAATTAAGAAAATAGTCGCTCCATGTCCCTCCTATCATGCAATAATCTATGACAGATTTTTAATGTGCTCCAACAAAAGTTAGTTCACCAAACTCGTCTGATGCGGATGTCCCGTTCATAATTCGCAGTCCAAAGGTGTCACATAGGTCAACTAATCTCTTTCCTCTAGCATTACACGTTTCATCTTTGGAATGACGTATTATTCCAGCCAATTCATTTTCTAATCCGGTTTCATTCAAACATCTACCGTTAAAGTCGCCTGCTATGCGAACGTTCGGATTTTCTTTTGACACAATAAAATCATACAGTTTCTCGAAGTCAGAGTCGGTATAAGTTTTTGGTTTCCAATTTTCAAGCGTATAAATGTAATTTGATTACTGGTTTCAAAGTTGTAAGATACATTTTTTTATAGTTGTTTTGATTCTTAAAAAGCAACCTCCACTCGCCCTTCCTCTCGTTCCCGTTCTCACAGCTGGTTTCCAAACAAAATCGAAGTTCTTAAAGCTATTTGCAAATTAACCATATTCTTCTTAAGTTACAAAGATTTCAAACAAAAATACAAAATCATAGCTGTTAACATAGTTATAAAAGGTGCTAAATAACGTCTTATTGGTTAGACCTGATACATTATAAGAAAGAACTGAATAATTACAATCATTACTTGTTGAAAGGTTACGATAACATTTAATACGGCAGAAGGCATTTTTATTAAAAATTACAATTTGAGCTACTTGGGTTATTAAAAGAATGGCTACTATTCGACTCCATTGTGTTTCCCGCATAAGTATTAGGTGCGGTGAAAGCAAGAACCTCTGTACCATCCCCGATCAGTTGTTGAAGAAACGTCAATCCATCAGAACTGCCACTCGCAGGATTGTTGTTTTTATCAAAGTAAAATGTGATTTCATTTAATTTTAATGTTTCGCCTCTAATAAATGGTTTTAAATCCTTATTTTCAGCTGTTATGTTGTTTCTCAAGTTGATTATTCTTTTCCGACGTTCTTTTGCTGCCATGGAAAAGTCCTTGTTCATTATTAGTTCCGGGAAATTGTGAATAAAAAACAAAGACAAAATTTCACTGTCAACCTTCACAATAATCTCCCTTTAACATTACACAACGATTCCAACGTTTCTCCCATGATTGGAAACACCCTTGGTATTTCCCAAAGTTAGCCCGTTTAGCACCACGGTTGGAGCTTCTTGGACCTTCTGCACGCCGCCATGATGAGTTCCCTTGAGGTTCGACTTCATCTTGGGAAATAGAAAAAAGTCGCAGGTAGAAATATCGGGGCTATAGGGTGGGTGAGGCAACGTTGGGATGTCTTTTTTTTTGCTAAAAACTCTTGCACAACGAACGATAATGGGTAAGAACCTTAGTAACCATCTTTGCGCAGATCTTTCGTATATTCAAATTCTCGTGTAACATCTTCCGAACCGTTTCTTTGCTGATGTTTACCTCCTAAGACATTGCACGAATGCTTAGGCAACGGTCAGACGTGATCAACATTCGCGTCGGTACGAGAGATGACGGGAGCTCCTTCACGAGGATCGTCTTACACCGATTCATGCCCTTCCTTGAACCGCTTCGCCCATTCAAACACAAGCGTTTTTAAAATGCTTCGTCTCCATAGACAATCTGCAATTTTCGGAGGATTTCCGAGATTTTTTCGTTAGATTTCACTAAAAATTGAATCACAACACGCCACTAAATAAGTTATGTACTTTCAAAAAATAAGCATAAAACGCAATCTAAACGTGCTATATACTTCATCTTTGAACTCTAACTAAAAGGAATATCCCCTTTTTTAGACAGATGATAACAAATGAAAAAGTGTTGCCACTTTTTAAATTATTACTCAATTCACGGATCATAATCGTCACACCTCGTACAGAAAATATTGTTTTTGACATGCAGTAAATATTTTAGAAAAATTCAACAGCTGATTTGTTCATACAAAAAATAGAACAAAAAATAAGTGTTTAAATTTGTTTTCGACTAAAAATCTATTTAATAAAACTAGATTTTGAAATAAAACTATTTCATTAGATCCAAAATATTGTTGGTAATTTTTAAGAACAATTCAACTGACTTTTTTTAAAACACCACGAAAACCTACAAACTTTTAAGCAAGACAAATCGAAAGATGGAATGAGAAGTTAAGTATGGATCGCACCCCAGACTCTTTTTTTTTTTTTAAATTTTCTGTATAAAAAAACTTTGATTTTACGTTTCATTGTTTTAATAAAACATTAAAATCTTCTTTGAATTTTCAAGAACTACCCTTAAATCTCCTGATCTTCCTTGAAATATACAGACTTTTGTTGATATTTACAGGCCTCCCTAAATATTTGAAACCCCCCCTGATATGCATAGACCTCAATAGATTTTTCAAGACCTCCATTGGAATGACAAAACCTGTCCTACTTTTTCAAGACCTCCCCCAAAATCTTCAGACCCCCTTGATTTTTTCCAACCTTTCTTTATATTTCAAAACTTTTCTTGAAGTCTCCAGGCCTACCTTAATATTTTATGACCTCCCTTGAATTTTCAAGATTTTTCTTGATATTTCAAAATTTCCTTTAAAATTTGAAGACCTGCCTAGATTTTTAAAGACCTCCCTTAAAATCTCCAGACCTCCCTTGATTTGTCCAGACCTCCCTTGATGTTTTAAGATAAAAAAAATAATTGAAGTTTCATTTGTTTTCTGACAAAAAAAATCTTTATTTGATTTTCAACTCTGATTTCATGATTTCATCCTTTTAACTTATTGAATAAATTTTGCATAAAATAAATGAGAAAATTTACATTTAATTAATCACACCCCTCAAAACACAAAGAAAACCAAAAAAAAGGGTTCAAAGTCTCCACTCAGCCAGACAATAGCCAATTCTGCATAAATCACAAATTGTTGTGTATCTATATCCTCAGGAATTCATTGTCTTCTGTTAAGTCAATAATCGTAGCACATAAATACACACATACTCATAGAGACATCCTTTCAAACTGATACTTTTAAGCAATTTGTAATTATGTTGTTGAGTCAATGTTTGTAAAATGTTCACCATATTATTATAATACGACGACAACGATGGAGTATGAGTACGAGGTATGGACAGGACACTCTCGAATAAATTAATATGATCATAATGTAAGTAGGTAGCTATACTTATGGACTGGGCAGGACATGCAATGTATAGATAGATGATTTGTCTTCATTTCGGAGGAGAACCTTTCCGAAAACAGTTATACAGCTCACCAAGAGATTAAACCTCTGTATATCATCATGATGATGGTGATTCCTATGCCATATGTGTGTCCAACAGCAGAATACAATACGACATACATAATCCATACAGAGGACATACATATTTATGTATGTATATAATTAACAGGCATATTACACATTCGGGATAATAATAAACTTTGCAGGACGACATAATCATGTAGACATTAATGTATCTATACAAAAATATATGTATATAAAGATATGTAGGTAAATTATGTAGATATGTATGTAGTATCTATGTATAAATGTAGGTACAAGTATAATCCCTCCAAGGACATTCTGAATCAAACATACAATTTACCATTATACTCTCACAATTGCTCCACACGGCCACGGAATCAATATTTGATGAGGGCAGTCAGGCTGAACACCGGATTTGCGCCTGGAGAAAATTATTTAAATCATGCACCAGCAGGACGAAGGCGCACATACGATTAAAGGTAGGATATATGATGGCAAAGTACGAGTAAGGATAGATATGTAGGTACCTTCCTATATAAGAGGCTATGGGAAGAACTCACAGATCTCCCAACGCAACATATTCACTCTCTCGTGGAGGAGTTGGTGAGATAATGTTGATTATGTTGTGACATTAAATGTTTGACATACGCAAACAAGGCATCTTTCTGCTCAATATGTACAGCTATAGATTTGAATATGTTTGTGTATGCACTATGCATCGACCATCAAGGATCAGGATCAGGTAGCATAATGAAGGAATCAATTGAAGCCCATAGGTGACAAGGTGTGTACATTGGAAATTGCTAAGGTGGCGGTTAATTACCGTTGCACAAGTGAACCTACGACGACTACGACGACGACGACTACGACGACGACGACGACGAAGAGAGATTGTTGATTGATATTTATGCAAAAGATTATAATGTCTACATATCTATAAAGACACTTATGTTAAACTATAGATATGTCTGTAAGTAAATAACAGAACATTCAAGCGCTTTGCTTTAAGTGGATATTATGTGACGGTTATAGGTGGTTATGGTGAACCGGTGGCGCGGTGGAAGGGAGGGGGGGCAATGAGAGTACTATGCAAATTGATTTATTTTGTTCTCATGGCATTTAATTTCTTGTAGAATAAAACACCAACCAACCATGGCCTGCTATCTATCTATCAGCCGCATCATACTTTTCCTTCTCGATTTCACCAGTTTTCAACAACACAAAAACTCATCAAATAAAATGCCACCTACTTTACAATTCATTACATCCTTGATCCTTGCACACATTCAAAAATGTAGTTCATATGCCACCCACCCAGTGCAAAATACTTAATTACAAAACTCTTGCCAGCATACAGCTTTACACAAAACACACACACTAAAATGCATGTTTGGATGTATGTCATTTTATTTATATAGAAATATATTTATGTAAGGACTATGGAGGTGTATACTGTATGTCTCCATATTTTCAAGAGGAAAATCCAAAACGAGAATCCTTTTACAGGCAGCAACCAAAAACAACAAAAACAACGTTTTGCTGTTATCCTCGAGGCTGTATGCATAACCATCAGTAAACTAAACGGATGTATTATGATGAAGGAGTGGAATTGAATTTTGTTGTGATCAAAGGCGCATGATTTTTTAATTAAAGGATAAACTGTTGTCCTTTTAACTAACTATATCAAAAGGTTGAATCATGTATGAAGTTTGAAGTTTGCTACACATTTTGTACTAAGTTGCATACAGCATCCACTAAATCCTAAGTTTGATGTTGCATGTTCCATGTTGTAAGTTGCATGAATTTTGGATATAAATAATATTTATAAACAAATATTTATTGTTTAAAAAATTGATTGACGTTTAAGAGTTTAAAGCTGGGGCTAAATAAGGAGGTGAGTCGGCAGTTGGTGTTAGATTAAGTAAACTAAGAAGCATATTTACACCAAAATGTCCTTGAGACGAACGTCCCCTAACAATTCCCAACACAAAAAAAATAATGCTGATAATTCAGAAAAGAGGCAGCATAAAGACCTAACTCCATCTTCCTTATCATCGATGGGCAATTCATCGTTATCGGATTCGTCGAGAATGGTGGTCGGGAATTTGGCATATGACGGTCTAAGATTATTAATCCAATCTTCCGTGTCGTCGCTTCTTGATGATAAACTGAACAACATGGTAACGAAGGCGGACATGGATTGTTTTTGCACTGAATTGTATCAGCTTCAACACAGTAACAAATCGCTGCAAACACAGCTGAAAAACATGCAGACACGATATTCGACCTTGGAGCGACAGGTGGAGATGCTCGAAAAAAAGTCCACTTGCCATATCAAAATGGTGTTAGCGCCATTGAAAAAACGAAATCTCTTTGTCTTGAAATGTTACGGTCTGACAATGTTGACAAAATTCGAAGACGCAAACTCCACTCGAATGAAAATGTTGCAAATATTATTGACGAGTTACAAAACAAAATGATGCAATTCAGTTGCTAAGGACCAGGTCAAATTTTATTGTCACTGAACAAGGACTCTCCCATGGCAGCAAGAGAACGTCGGAAACGAATATTCAACCTGAGAAACAACATAACAGCTAAAAACAAGAATTTAAAACCATTTATTAGAGGCGAAACATTAAAATTAAATGAAATCACATTTTACTTTGATAAAAACTACAATCTTCCGAGTGACAGTTCTGATGGATTGACGTTTCTTCAATAACTGATCGGGGATGGTACAGAGGTTCTTGCTTTCACCGCACCTAATACTTATGCGGGAAACACAATGGAGTCGAATAGTAGCCATTCTTTTAATAACCCAAGTAGCTCAAATTGTAATTTTTAATAAAAATGCCTTCTGCCGTATTAAATGTTATCGTAACCTTTCAACAAGTAATGATTGTAATTATTCAGTTCTTTCTTATAATGTATCAGGTCTAACCAATAAGACCTTATTTAGTAGCTTTTATAACTATGTTAACAGCTATGATTTTGTATTTTTGTTTGAAACCTTTGTAACTAAAGTATACTGAAAATAACTTTAGGAACTTCGATTTGGGAACCAGCTGTGAAAAGGGGAACCAGAGAAAGGACGAGTGGAGGTTGCTTTTTTGGAATCAAAAAAACTATAAAAAATGTATCCAACAACTTTAAAGCCAGTAATCAGATGGGGGAATGAAACCGGATTAGTAAATGAATTGGCTAAATTAATACCTCATTTCAAAGATTGAACGTGTAATGCTAGAGGAAAGAGATTACTTGACCTATGTGACACCTTTGAACTGCGAATTGTGAACGGGACATCCGCATCAGACGAGTTTGGTGAACAAACTTTTGTTGGAGCACAAGGAAAATCTGTCATAGATTATTGCATAATACGAGGGACATGGAGCGACTATTTTCTTGATTTAAAACTATGAAGTTACGAGTCGGTGGATGTGAGAAGGATGGTAGCAGTCGTTTACAATTGTTACCAAAATTAAAGTGGAATCCTAATTACCTGGCTTCCTATCAGAGTTGCTTCAATTCTTCATTGATGAATGTGGATTCCGAAATAGCATCGATCACGAATTCCATAAGATCTGCATACCCAGCCTTTAGAACCAACCATAGGAAGACATTGCCAATAGAACCTTGGTTTGATAGTCAATGTATGCGTGTTAGACAGAGATCTTTTACGTGGCTGAAGACCCTTCGAGTTTACAACAATGATTACAGCAAAGATAAATACTTGGAACCCAATAAGATATACAAAGACCTTTGTAAACAAAAACGAAACCAATATTCTATAGAAGAGTCTAGGAGGTTGTCACACTGTAAGAATGCTACAGATTTTTGGAGTGTGGTAAAGCTCTTGAATGGAAATAAGTTTAAGATTCACCGAAATCTAACATCGACTACGCTCTGTCCACGTCCAGTTCCGTAAATATATCGTATGCTGAACCTAAATTCGACAATTATCTCCCAGATGCGCCAATAACACAAGAGGAGATAAGACGCACATTGAAAACCTTAAAAGATGGCAAAGCGGCAGGCACCGACAGAATACCGGCTGAGTTTTATAAATACGGAACATCGGAACTTATTGAAAAACGTTATATTTCATTCAACCAAATTCTGGAACATGGTATTATACCGCAAGAGTTTAAAGAGGCCTAAATTTTTCCGATTCACAAAAAAGGAAGAACACAAAATCCAGAGAACTACCGTGGGATAAGCTTTCTTAATGCATCATATAAAATATTTTCGTCAATTTTGCATCAACGAGTGTGGATAAGTGGATAAACGAAAACGGGTTATTAAAAGAATTTCAAGCTGGTTTTAGGCCTGGTTACTCTACGATAGATCACATCTTTGTGCTAAAAAGTATCGCCGAAACTTTTCTTCAAAACGGGAAAAAACTGTACAGCTTTCTCGTAGATTTTAAAGCAGCTTTTGACGCTGTGGATAGGCGAGCACTTATCTACAAACTCTATGCACTGGGGATGTCTTCAAAGTTTGGAAAAGTCTTATAAAATCTGTATAACGACACAAAGGCAGCTGTTTGGAATGGAGAGAATTTTCGGAATGGTTTCAAACGGAATCAGGTATTGAACAGGGCTGTACACTGAGCCCTCTTCTATTCGCACGTTTTATAGAAGATTTAACAGATTATATTTCTGGAGGAGTTGAGTTTGCGGGGACCATTATAAAGGCTCTTTTCTACGCTGACGACATCAGCAGCACTACAAACGCTTCAATTGATGATCAACCAATTATACAGGTACTGTACTACGTGGAAACTCCAAGCAAACCTTAACAAATCGAAAATACTGGTCTTCAGAAATGGAAGTGGAAGAATTGGTCAGAATGAAAGATGGTTCTCTAATTCAATATCTATTGAGGAGTAGGAGTATGTTTTACAACAAACGTAAGTATGGAAAAACATCTTAATGAAAAATTCTCTAAGGCCAAGAGTGCGATTGGAGCTACATGGAAAAAGTGTTTTGCCAACAAAAGAATTGCGCATAGCTGTAAGTTTCGTGTATTTGAAGCAGAGTCGGAATCAGTACTGTTTTATGCATCGCAAGTATGGGGTTACAAATAATACGATTGCGTAGAAAAGTTTCTGAGATTTTTTATCAAAAGGATATTTCACCTGCCGTCCAACACACCAAACTACGTCGTTGCATTAGAAACTGGTATCTCACCACTCTTTATTCTGACGCTGAAAAGTCAGGTAGACTATGTTATAAAAGTTCTACATATGAATAATGATAGACTTGCAAAGAAAGCAGCTTTGCACGTAATCAACCGAAGTCTCAGTTGGTATGAGGAATGGAAGGAGTTCGCGCAATGGTGTGGTATCGAACTGAACCTGCATGTTGGAAATCTCAATGAATGGAGGGGTTAACTGTAAGAGCTTATTGCCTTCGTTGACGGGAAGCTTATTGAGAAGTACATTGAAGATGCAGTCAGCTCTAACCACAGAGTAATCTGCACTCAACTTTGTCATAATCTAGGCCCAAAAAAACTACTTTAGAGATGAGAATTGTGTGGAAGAAACTTCAACGATGTTGAGACTGCGTGCTGAATTTCTTCAACTGAATTATATGCCACACAGAGAGGATCTCCCAATCTTATGTAGTGTGTGTAACCTCAGGGAAAGAGAAGATGATTTTCATTTCCTTGGAAAATGTCCTGTTTTAATGGGAATTAGGCGATCCTTCTTCGGCTGCAACTTCTTAACTTATGGAGGTGAAAAAACTATTTATGTGCTACAAAATAGCACATAAATAGAACAGAATTCTCAATGAAATCTTTTGAACAAATTTATATGAATACAATTTTTTGATAATTAAAAAGCTTAGGCCCAGTGTGATTATGTTATAGTAGTTCAATTAAAATGTTAATCTGGCAGACGGCACTGCCATTCCATACTTGATTTTTTAGTCTTACTTGTTTAAAAAATTTCAATTATTTTAAAGATCACGAAACAAGTTTTCCAAAATTTCATAAATTCCAACCCTGTTCTTTAAACTTATAAACACAGTTTTATTCACACAGAAAATAGTTGCCAGTTAGTTGTTGTAAGTTGGCATTGTCAGTGTTGTTGTTGTAGTTTTTTTTTTAATTTAAATATGAATACGGTATTGAGGTAGAATTTTTGTTACTTGTTTCATTAAAACGCAGAGCACTTTCATATAGGTACCTATCCTTTTACAATGTCCCATAGATTAATACCTATACAAAACCCAGTAGAAATTATTCAATGTATGTTGTAGGTATTATATATGTGTTTGAAGTGGCATCACTGAAACGGCATGGCTTTCCAAAATGATAAAAGATTTTTCCCGGAAAAATGAGCACATAATCACACATACAAATACATGTATGTATGAACATGAGAAACATCACAAAATGGGGATAACGTTGTGCCAAAAAGTGTCAGTAAACGAGTAGAATAGGAGGATATCTAGTTAACTCTATACTCTAAGGTTGGCGTAGAATAAGGAAGATGGGACATAGAATGAGGTCAAAATAGATAAAAGTACCTAAACCTACTTTTTGATGAATGTCTGTATATGAGGAAGGGAAATGTTTTGGGGGTGGTAAAGGTATAGCTTATTGTTCAAGTCAACAGTGAATTGGGATTAAAGTTGAATAGTCCTATTTTTTGGGAGACCTTCAGTGGGAAAATAAAAGAACTAAATGATATCATTTAATATTTTGTTTGTATTTTCCTTACTTTTAGTCTGGTGAACAAGATCCTTATAATAAATTAAACTTATCTTAGGTAGGTATGATCTCTTCTTTCCAGCCCAACCATGACTGAAAGATAAAGCTACTAGCCCCAAACTTTCTGTACATATGAAATATTCAAAAAATATCATATGTCGTCTTAAAACTACTTGAGATCAGTATGAATTTTGAACATATACATTTATGGGATATTCAAAGAAAGACAATTGGCCTTCAATCTGTGAAATATTGAGGAAGACAACATTGATTTCGAGAATAGCCATTTTTGGAAAATAAGAACATTATTTGAGGGATATCAAAAATAAGGAATACCCGATTAAAAATACGTACATTTTAAACTTAAGGGGACTTCGTAGTAAGACTGCTGACATTTTTCTTAACTCGTAATCTTTTGCACACGACATATTCATTTTGACAGAAACTTGGCTTAATTCAAGCTTTTCCGATACTGACATTTTAAGTCAAGAATTCGAAATTTACAGAAACGATCGTCATGTTGGTAATAGAGGTGTTCTGAAAGCTGTAAAAAACACACATTTCTCTCCTTCTGTATCTTTTCCATTTGAACTATCAATTGAACTGGTATGTGTAAGGATAATGCTACAGACTAAGACAATTTTCATTTATAGAGCTTTACATTCCCCTAGTACCCGTAGCATGATGGTTAGTGAAATGGAATGTCATGCAAGGGGTCTTGGGTTCAATCCCTGCCTGATGTGCCACCTTAATTTAAAAAAAAAAAATAATTTTCGCGGGTACTGCCTCTTGCGAGGAATTGACAAATCCTTTAAGAGTAATTCTTGTCATGAAAAAGTACTTTCTCAAACTAGCCGTTCGGATTCGGCCTAAAATTGTAGGTCCCTTCCATTCCTGACAACAGTACTCGCACGCAGGAATGGTTGAGAGTTGTAAGTCACTAGGCAATGGTTCACAACGGACTGTTGCTCCACCCCATTTGATTTGATTCCCCTAAGAAGTTGGGAGTCTGTTTACAGCTAACTCTCTCTTAAACTTACTTAAGGTGACGCTACAGTTCTGTGTGAACTTGGGCCTCACCCAACAAACTTCTCAATCAAGCTCGGTCCCTAGCTAGATGTCTCCAGTTACGCTCTGCAAGTTGGGGGAGGTCACTTTCCACTTGTTTGCCCCACCTGATCCGTGGTCTTCCTCTACTGCGCTGTCCTGTGGATGTGGATTCGAAGACTTTCCTGGCCGGAGCATTGGTTTCCATGCACTCTACGTGACACAGCCATCTTAGTCGTTGGACTTTTACCCTTTTGGCTTTGAGAGAGGACTTTAACACTCAATTGCTTTCTTAGTCCAAAGAAACAGCGGTTTGCAAGAGTTATTCTGCGTTTGATCTCAGCGCTGGTGTTGTTTTCTGCGTTTACAGCGGAGCCTAGGTAGACGAAGTCCTTCACTACCTCAAAGTTACGTCTGTTGATGGTGACGTTTTGACCAAGACGTCGGAGTTGTAGGTCCTTTCTTGACGACAGAATGTACTTTGTTTTGCCCTCTCTAAACATTGATAACCCCATTTTTGCCGCCTCTGCCTCAATACTCACAAGAGCCCTATTGGCATCACATTGAGATCTTCAGATTATGTCAATGTTATAAGCCTATGCTTGTAATTGTATAGACTTTTGAAGGATAGTGCCTCTAGTGTTGACGTGTGAGCTACGCACTATTCTTTCAAGCACGATGTTAAAAAAATCACATGACAGCGCATCACCTTGTCTAAAACCTTTTTTGGCATCGAAAGGTTCTGTTAAGTTGTTTCCAACCTTTATGGAGCAGTCAATTTGCAGAAACGGACGAGTTTGGTAAGGATGACAAAACTAGACATGGCTCTATACAGTTCGTCCCTGTAGATGCTGTCATATGCGGCCTTGAAATCGAAGAAAAGATGGTGGGTGTCGATTTGGTGTTTTTGGGTTTTTTCCAGGATCTGCCGTAAAGTGAAGATTTGATCAACTGTGGACTTTCCTGGTCTAAAATCACACTGAGAAGGACCTATCAGGTTGTTGACGATGGGCTTTAGACGTTTACATATTACGGCAGAGAAGATTTTATAGGCGATGTTAAGTAGACTGATTCCTCTATAGTTGGTGCAGTTTAGGGGGTCTCCTTTTTCCAGGATCAGGATATTTTACTTTTAGGTGATTTTAATTTAACACACATTGCCTGCATTCTATCTGAAGACGAATCCTTCCTTGAAACCTCTCTTTCTTCTTCAAAATTGGAATTATTTTTTCTCGATAAAATCCTTCTTACTGATTTACAGCTATTAGTACTCTTGTTCTAGAATCTAAATCAGGAACCACTAATATTGATAAATATCACCCAATTTTGGAAATTTTTCTTGACTTAAGTAATTATCTTACTTTACACAGATGTCAGAAGAGCTTATTTAAAGCTGTTGTCTGAAGATTTAACCATTTCTTGAAATGGTGATGTATTAGTATTTTCTAAGTTTGACGAAGCACTTTCAACTTTTTGTAAGATCCTCCATTATTGTTTGGAAAAAATGAACTTTTAAGGAAATCAAGAAAAACAAACGTTATCCAATCTTGGGATACACGAAAGAATTGCGTTTACTGCATATAAAAAGAAATAAGGCATGGAAAACTTATATCAAAACTCTGTTTCCAGTCAACTTCTCTTTTTATGTTTAACTTTTTAACGAATTTAAGCCTCTTTCTAATTTTGTATATGCTTTTCAAATTACAGATATGGGCACCTCTTTGAAAGAGAATCCTAAGAAATTTTGGAAACTTGTAAACCTAAAGAAAAAATCTGATGGCTTTTCGGTTAACTTTACTTAAAAGAACCTTTCATTAGATACATTTTTTGATATCTGTACAGCTTTCGAAACAAATTTCCGTTAGTCATCTTTTAATAGCTCTGCAAGTCCGGCTCGAAGGACCAAAATTTTGTGGCGGTTCAGGAAGAAAAAATCAATTCAATAAAAATGAGTACGTGCTGGGTTGAATAAAAAGATTCTTTAATGAGTAGGTCTTACCTATGAGATGAGTCTTACAAAAGTGGACGAGTTGTATTTTAGTAGAAAGGAAAATGGGTTTGTGGGGGTGAATAGAAAATTATATGGGGTATTAAATTGTTCAAAGAAAGTTGAACTGAGTGCTATCTAATATTTCGTGGGTGAATCTCACATAAACAATAGCCTTTTCGCAAAATAGCTGTAGTCAGATCCCTGTGCTACAGAGTATACGGTCCTTGATCTCTTATTCGCTTTGAGTGATGAATACTCAGCCGGTCCTGATGGTAGTCCTCTTACAGTATTAAAAAATTGTTGTAATGCTTCAGTTATACCCCTTACGTTCTTTGTAAAACTTTCTCTAAGAACAAGCAAATTTCCTTGTTTATGGAAGAAGTAATTTCTAATACCAATTTTCAAGAAATTTAAGAAGGCGGATACACAAAACTGCAGGCCCATTGCAAAGCAAAGCAAAGAATCTCATGTAAGAACAGGAACATAGTTTTGCGAAAAAAAGATCAACCGTTACAAATCTCCTTACATTCCCAAACGAATATTCAAACGCTTTGGAACAAGGTTATGAAGTTGACTATGTATAGTATACACACTGACTTTTCTAAAGCTATTGTCCACCCATGATCGTATCCTTTTACAAGCTGACATTGATAGTTTCACATTTTGGTGTGGGAAAAATAGCCTTGCACTCAACCCTTTAAAATGACAGACGATAACTTTTGCTAAAGAACGAATCGGTACAGTATTTGAAAATTGTATATCATAGCAAAAACTCTGTTTTCAGAGTCTCCACATTTAAAGATTATTGTGTTCATTTCTATCCAACTTAGAATTTACAAATCGCATTAGTTGTATTGTTAATAAAGCAAGTTCTATGCTTGGTTTTATAAAACCCTGGCCAAAGGAGTTCAATGATCCCTATGTTACTCTTTCTTTTTTTGATAATAAAACACAAGAAAAAGAGGTGTCAGATAAAAAGATCCGTAAATTTAAGTTTCCAAAATTACTAATCACCTTCGAGCCTTTCTCAACCGACTTTCTTTCCTAGTTTTATTCTTGTTTCTAAATCCAGACGCTTCACAAATTCTTCAACAAAAAAAACTTATCAACTCCAATCAATTCCCCATAATTTCCGTCATAATTTCTGCATAATCAAACAAAAACTGTCCACAATGAACGGTGAAAGCTATGCATCTGCACACTCAAAAAGAAACCATTAGACTGTCCCTCCACACTAAATATAAGTATCACACAAGGAGTTAAATTTGTATTCTCTCACATTTCAACTTTTGGCCTACATTTTATGCGCGCATTCTCCTCTTTTTCTTCTTCTAAGCGACCAAATAAAAAAAAACCATCATCAATTCAATTCGAAATCAGTTCAGCACCATTCAACACCTGAACGCGGAAGTTCTATCAAATTAAACAACAACAACAAAAATAAACCGACGAAAGAAATCTTATAACAACAGCTCAAGTCACTCATCCCACAAAAGAACACACATTCTGATGGTGTGGACAGTCCACTGGGGACCGATGAATAGAGCACAAAAATTTCCGTCACCGCGCCATCCACGGTCACCAATACTCCTTGCAGCACACGATTCGTTGCGCTCTAACGTTGCTTTCATCGCAGCACCAGCAAACAATAGAAGACATGCATACATAGGTATTCCAGCTTGGTCGCTTAGCAGACACCAAGTCGAAAAATAACCTCGGCACATGAACTCTTAATAATCCGCCCTGAGAGCTGTGAGCCGGAGAAACTGGTGAAAATCACTTCCAATTCCAACGCCTAAGACAGAAACAGCGCACACTCTAAGCGCGCTAGTTTCCCTTCTTGATCGATCGGATTTTTCGTTTTTGTTGTTGTTTTGTTATGATCATGCAATGCAGACCAAGTGATCTGATGCGGTACTGCAGCTGGAAAGTAGCACGAGCAAATTTTCCACCCAATAGAATCCCACATGGGCCACTACGCCACGCCACTCCACGCCCGCCACCGCCCGTCTTGCTGTGGCACGACATAATTTGCAAGCTCGCCTATATAAGCCTTTTGGGAGATCAGAAGCGCGCGGAATTCAATGATCAGTTTCATGGGAAGCACTTCGATGCAATGTGGACAGACGAAACAAGTTGCAGTCGGGTTATGGGAGTATATCGCTGGAGTTTCTCAAAAAAACCAAAACACATAATACGAAAATGAGACCCAAAGATAGATTGACAAAAACAACAACAAAAACGCACACACAATTCGCCAAGGAATGCACTTGGTCCGCACTTGTTATAGTCCCGTGATTGTGTGTTTTTTGTGTTTTGGGTACAGTATGGCCAGAGCTATGCGCTTCTGTGTATGTGCAGAGCAGATCGCAGTATTCTACTCCACCTGGACATTTTGTCTCAACTCAGCTTCAGTTTTAGCCTTAGAGCAGCCAGCGCAACTCTGGCAACTGGGATGTAGAGGAATTGTAAGGTCAATACAACTCGAGGAATGTTTGCATTCGTACGCGCACTGCCGCCGCCAGCCACTCGAAGGATTGCAGAAAACCGGCCTTGGATAACTTCGAGTTGGAGGAATTAAATATGGGATCTTTCTTACTTGATGAGTGAATAAAAAGAGAGGGTAGCAGCTAAAGGAGGGAAACAATGGCTGAAACTGAAGATGGAGTTAGCAGGCTTAGAGGAGCTATGATAATAGCAATGATGATCGTCACTGCCGTCATCATCATCAACATCATAGTCTTCGTCGTCTTGGTCGTCACAGTCGTTCGTCGATCCGTGTTGGTGTTGCTGCTGTTGTTTTTTGTTATGTTGTTTTAAACGCGAGTTTATGGATTTGGATCGGATGAATATAATAGTGGCGAAATGTGGCAAAGGGCCTGGCAAATGCAATCTTTTAAGTCTACAAAGAAGAACTAAGAAAACGCCAGGATTCTCGGATTACCTTGGTTAACAGTGGAGGCAGATAAAATACGCTCGATTTGAATAGCAAATGTTGGACACAGGGTGGCTGCAGGACTTTGATGTTTTCAATTCCTAAGAGTCAATAAATAATTTATTAATAGTGAAACTATGGGTAGTTCATAAATGCCTTGAGAATTTAGTATTGATCTTTTTAATAGGAGGATTTTTGACTTACTATGACTTAGAGCTGGAGACTTGAGTATAGATCAAAGGTTTAGAAATTTTAAGGAAATTTCCTGAAAATTTCCGAGCCTTACTGTCCCCACCCATTTCCTAAGTTTACCAACTCAAGAAATACACACAAACATTCAATAACAAATAAAGTAATAAACTATTTAAGGATCATTACTTAAATAGTGGTTTTGAACATTTGTGTATGTGTTAGACGTTAACCACCATTATAATCCGCCATACCATCCACAAAATTTACAAACCTTCAGAGTTCGAGATTCTGTCTGCAGTCCATACTTATAAGTTAGCTACATTCGTTTGCAAGTGTCGTAAGTCGCATTCTCAGCAGATTTGTTGGCAGTAATTTTTCTGCTCGTTTAAGCTGCGCCCAGGATGTGCGAATATTCATGGGATTACTATACATGCTCGTATATACCCACGTTAACGTCGATGCGCCGCCGTCTTCGTCGTCCATCGTCGCACAATACAAAGTAAACGTTTGTCTTATGCTGCTAAATCCATGGATCGGACTTAGGTCGCCTTTTAATAATTCGTCCTCTCTCTTGGTCTTTTATGTGATGATATTAGATGGTATCGATGTGGAGCTGATCGCAGCGCGCTTTTCGTATTCCTCTTAACATGTTGTCGGCCTCAACAGCAGTCGGTATATTGGTGCAGTGTGGTGCGGTAGTTGGTGGCAAATGTGACAGAAGGCGATGTGCATTTGAAGAGACGAAGACGCTTTGGAGTTTATTTGTTGTATCAACAACAGATTCAAGTTGAGGAACGATAATGATGATGCTTCGTCGCCACACCGCTGCCGTTGCTGGTTGGCCGTGCCGCCAAATGTTGGCTGTTAAAGATTGGATGAAATTGGAATTAGATATGGAGGTTGTGGTGGTTAAGAGTGTGTGAACGTGAACCATGGTCTGGTCATGAGATGCATACAAAATTCAAGGTGAATTTTTTCAAGAAAAATTATGGTCTCTTTAGGTATTTTTGTTCAGACGAATTTTAAAGGTTAGTTGGAAACAGAAGGAAAAAGTCTAAAATTTTGATGTTTTGGGCTAAATGAACTATTGGAACCTGTTCAATAGACTTTCAACATTCAAATTCTCTCTAAAAATAATTGGAGTCAACTATTAAAACAAACCAATATTGAACTAAATTGAAGAGGTTTTTTTAATTCTTGCTGTTTATCGGCGCTTTTTAAAGTTATTTTAAATATGTTAATTCTATCACAATTCGTATCATTTGCAAAAACTTTGTTTGTGGCTTATTTTAAAATTAAACTGCTGAGCTTGAACATACGTGAAATTTAAAATATAACTTGGAAGTCATCAAATATTATGAACAAATTTAGTCAAGGCTTAAGGAAGAAGTGAAAAATCTATCAATTGGGAGCTAGCCCAACTATTAAAATCTATTTTAAAAAGTTGAAGCAACAAGGTTCTTCCTAAAAATTATTGGAGGCAAGAGATTTGAATTGAAAAATGCTTTGAAATTGAGTTTTTTAAGTTTAAATTTTACTTTAAGTTATTGTTTTTTTTTTACGGCAAGGTAGTAGGGAAGTCAGAATTGGTTATATGATAGTATCAAACAATAATTGTACGTCAAAATTTTGGAAACAAATTGTTTCTGTTATGTTAAAATTCTAGCTTTTGGAAAACACGACGAACTAATTCATGCAACCATGGATAGAAAATGAATTATCAATTTTTATTTGGTATGAAAATATTGGTGAAATTTTACTTCAGCAATGAACAGTCACCAATATCAAAACAAGAATTACTTAAGCAGATTTAGTGAAAATTGTTTTTTTTTTGTCATGGGTCTTTCAGAAACCTTAAGAAACCAGTTTTCTTTTTGGATTTTGAACTTCTAACATATTGACGACTACGACGACGATGACGATGAAGACGAAGACGACGACTTGCAGAAGAATTCCTATTTGCACTGGATTTAGATACGTTTTCACAGTCTTATCCTTCCTGAATTGATGGTTTTTGTTTCTCCTGTTTATTTGCTGTTTTTTATTCTTTTTGCTTTTCTGTTATGGCTGAAAGATGCATAGACTTTTAGTTCTTATTTATGTATTTCTTTTGTTTCTTTACTCCTTGATAGGTATACTCTATACCCTATACTCTAGTTGGTATGTTTCGACTTTGTGGTTATTCCACTTGTAATCCGCGTGGTTGTGTATATCGAGTGTGATTATCAAAGTATAAGGAAGAGAGAATTCCAGGGGAGGACTTGAAGTTTTATTTTATTTTTTTTTAATTTCTTTTATTTTTACGAGGACATGCACCTTGGTAACGTGGTGGTGACTTGTCATATTGTGTTGTGTATTATCGTTGCAAAGAACGTGTAACGTAGACACAAAAAACAACAGAAGAATTGAATAAGTTTGAGGAGTTTTGAGTTTTAAGTTATTATGTAGGTTCTGTTTTTTTATTTTTTTATTTGTGTGCAAGGTGGATTTTATTAATGGTAAGTTTTGCACGCTCTGTTTCAGAATTATTGTGCCTTGTGATAGAGCCAAGTGAATTCTTTGTATAAGGTATCCTTAAGAGAGTAAATAATTTGTTGATAGCTACATAGATGTAATAGGTAACTATTCGTGAGGGTATGTTGATAAACCGCATTTGTGTCATGCAAGTTACTACGTACATGCAAGAATTAATTAGGATTTGTTTATTGAGTAGATTTGTTTTTATGAATTGAATAAACAAACAAAGAAATATGATATGCATCTATACTTTTATAGAAAAATGTTGATAGATAATTATTATGTGCGATAGTACATTTGTACATCTAAACTAGTTAGTTAGTTTAGTTAATTGAGACTTTTGAACTTGATGCATAATTCAGATTAAGATTTTATTAGGTTTTACTTTGAAATAATTTGTAGCTCCAAGAAACTTTAACTTTTTGGTTTAAAATTCATGCAAACAAGAAAGATATTTATCTGATATGGAAATGCCTATCAAATAAAATTTATATACATATTATGATCTTGTCATTACAGTGTAAATTTTGTGTTTTATCGAAGAGTTTTTGGGCTTTTTTTCGAATACAGTTTACTCTAGAATCTTAATCTAATTTTGAGTACCAATACATGTTTTTTAATATTTAATTCGGTAAAGTTTCTTGAAAGATAACTCAAAAATGAAGGATTATTTAAGGCTCCTAGAGGCGCCTTTTTAATTTTCACAGAAATAAGAATAAGGGTTTAAAAAGTAATTGAATAATACATTAACTTGAGTAGTACTTTTTATTCACAGAAGAAACCACCATTTGTTAAGTTCTACTTTTTTATGAACTAAAACTTAAACTTCGAATTATTTTTTCGTTTATTCATGTAATAATAGTTAGTTTAGGAAAAGGTATGTATATAAGTATAATAAGAAGGTTTAATGAGATACTTATTTAGAGGCGTGTGATCGGCTTGACTTACTGATGAAGAAGAGATTCACTTTAAGCTTTTTCAAGCTGATAGAGATAAGAGAAAGGAAGAAAAGGAAAGAAGCCATTTTATAACACTTCACTTTTGTTAACAAAACAGGGTTGACTTAAGGTCATTCATAACACCATTCAGAGGCATTATTTTCAAGAATGCATTTAATGCAAGGAATGTTATCTGATTATGTGAAGAAATTCTTTCCATCGTTTTGTAGAAAGTAAGACTATTGCACTTGATATTTCAAAAGCATTTGATAAAGTTTGTGATCATACTCTATTTTCGAAAATGTGTGCCTTTGGATTTGGTGAATCTCAAGTTCGTTAGATTAGAAATTACCCTTCGGAATGTTCTGTCTCCGATAGGCTTTCTCATTTTTAACAATAATAGATTGTCCAAAACTGTTATATGGGGAATTATAAAGTATAATTTAATGCGTCATAAAAATTAGTGACACTTGCACCAAGAAAACAGAAAACCTGGAATTTCTCGATATTCGCTAGCGGCTTGGATGTTCTGAGATGATGGAAGAAATTTCATTCTCCTTCTGATCTGGCTAAAATCAATAAAACATATTAATGTCCAAAGCTTGGGTTGGTGCCGCTGCTGCTGCAACTTGCTTAAGTTTCTTTGATAGTATTAAACGTAGAGCATTCAAATTGATTGGTGATGATACTAATGTTGAATCATTTACGTCGCTTGAAAAATTTGTATAAAGTTTCTTGAGCCATCCTTTCTTATTGTTATTTCAAAAGATTCTGGTCTACCGAAATAGCTACTAACATTCCTCCCCTCAAACAATTCAAGCGCAATACTTGTCCCTCAAGAAATGCTTACCAGTATAACCTCGAGCCCAACTTCGGTAACACTGTCAAGTACAGAATAGTTCTTTAGCCGTACAACGCGAATGTAGAATGCTCTAACACACTCTGTCTCTCACATTCATTGCAATATTCAGCAATTCAAAACCAATATGCATTAATACCTTCTCCAAACCCTCTCTCTCTTTCCTTATGCTTACACTGTATCTTAGCTAAAAAGAGCATCAAAAATCTTTATGGAATTCCGTTAATTTTAAAAAGAAAAATATGACAGTTACTATATTATAAACTACAATTAAAAATGATATGCAGCAACCCTTAGAAAGCCATAATTGCAGGTCTACAGAAATGACACAAATTCGTACAAAATTGAATATCGAAAGCTTCTAGACATTCAAATTTCAAAGAACTTTATTTTAATAGGTTTTTCCACTAAGGCACCTCTCCTTATCCAGACGGCAGCAGATTAATTTCCTGAGATGGAATCAACGGTGGCGTCTACAGTTCCAGTAAGGTTGAACTACTTAGTGCACACCTAATAGGGCTTCTTCGACATATTCGGAGCACAGGCCTATAAGGAGTGGTTTTATCCGGCTCCCAATCCTCGGAGTTATACTTAGGATCTGGCCCTCCAGGTTGGTAGTTGTGCCGTCGGGGTGACTTCCTGGCCACGTAAAAGCTTCATAGTTGCGAAGCACCAACAAGCCTCAAATACGGACGGATTAACTGTTGACAACCAACGCAAACGAATTAAGGACAACGAACTTCGGATATGCACGTGGAATGTTAGGTCTCTTAACAGACCACGTGCGGGTGAAGAATTACGAAGCCCCTAGACCGCTATAAAGCAGATATCACCGCCATCCAGGTAATACGAGAGGATGAAAAACTGCGATATTTACTATGGGGACCTGCTACCACGAAAACCAACAGCGCTTATTTGGATGCGGCTTCGTCATTGGAGCCTCAAATACGGACGGATTAACTGTTGACAACCAACGCAAACGAATTAAGGACAACGAACTTCGGATATGCACGTGGAATGTTAGGTCCCTTAACAGACCACGTGCGGGTGAAGAATTACGAAGCCCCTAGACCGCTATAAAGCAGATATCACCGCCATCCAGGTAATACGAGAGGCTGAAAAACTGCGATATTTACTATGGGGACCTGCTACCACGAAAACCAACAGCGCTTATTTGGATGCGGCTTCGTCATTGGAGCCAGACTTAAGCAAGAAGTCTGGATCTATAGGTCCATCAACGAGCGCCTCATGACCATACGCATCAAGGCTTAATTCAGCAACATAAGCCTGATATGCGCGCACGCCCCCAGAGAAGAGAAAGACGACAACACCAAAGATATGTTCTTCGAGCTCATAGACAAAACATATGAGCAGTGTTCTAGCTACGATATTAAAATGTTTCTGGGTGACTTTAATGCCAAGATAGGAGGGGAAGATATCTTGGTGGAATAGTCGGAAAAAACAGACTGCACAACAACACTTTCGACAACGGATTCAGGCTCATTGATTTTTCTGCGGGGCGAAACGTCATGGTAGCCAGTACGATGTCCGAATTTTCCGAGGAGCTAACATCGACTCGGACCACTACCTCGTTGTAGCCAAGGGTTTCTAGACCCAAGGCAAAACAAGAAGGTGCTGGGAGAAGGAACAACGTCGAACGGCTACAATGGCAAGAGATTGCCAAATCCTTTTCGACCGAGTTACAAGTAACCTCTCTCGAAGTTCTCTGCCGCCAACACAATGTATCGAAAACCAGTGGCAACATTGCCAAGATGCAATCAAAGAAGCAGCCTCTGGGTTTTAAGAAATCACCAACAAAGAACCCCTGGTTTGATGAGAAATGTGGGCAGGCAAATGCAGTCAAACAACAGGCACGCAAAGCGTCGCTGCATAAAAGGACGAGAGCTGCTCATGAGTTCTATGAACAAAAGAGGCGAGAGGACCGCCGATTTCTCTGAAGGAAAAGAGAGGGCATGAGAAGCGTGCGGTCGAAGATGATGAGAGGTTTAAAAGCAGGAATGAAGTTCGAAAGTTTTATGAACAGGTGAAACGCACCAACTTATCTATAAGATATGGTCGGAAGGAAACATGCTCGATGAATGACACCTTAGTTATGTCTGCCCGATCCTAAAAAAGGAGACCCTCTAAACTGCACCAACTATAGAGGAATAAGTCTACTTAAAATCGCCTATAAAATCTTCTCTGCCATAATATGTGAACGTCTAAAGCCCATCGTCAACAACCTGATAGGTCCTTATCAGTGTGGTTTTAGACCAGGAAAGTCCACAGTTGATCAAATATTCACATTACAGCAGATCCTGGAAAAAACCCCAAGAACACCAAATTGACACCAACCATCTTTTCATCGACTTCAAGGCCGCATATGATAGCATCTACAGGTACGAGCTGTATAGAGCCATGTCTAGTTTTAGCATCCTTGCCAAACTCGTCCGTTTGTGCAGGATATTGTCCCGTATGCTGTACGGGCTGTACAGCGACGTGGACTTAGCCAGAAGGGTAAAAGTCCAAGACTACCATTGCTGGGTCACGTTGAGAGTATAGAAACCAATTCTCCAATGCCTGGAAAGTCTTCGAATTGACACCCACAGATCAGCGCAGTAGAGAAAGACCGTGGATCTGGTGGCGCGCACATGTGGAAAATGACCTCATCCAACTTGGAGCGTGAAACTGGAAACATCTAGGTAGGGACCGAAATAGATGGAGAAGTTTGTTGGGTGAGGCCCTAGTTCACACAGGACTGTAATGCCATCTTAAGTAAGTAAGTAAGTTATTTTAATATATACCTTTAACAGACTGTATCTCTATTATTATTTCAAAAATTAAAACTATCACTTCAAATTCGTAAATGGGCAAAGCTAACACACTCCTCTCTACCTTAAAAATGTTAGAAACGCAGTGTCAGCTTTTTTGTTGTATTTTTAATTAAATGATTGAAAACAGGAGTTTCGTTAAGTTTAATAAAATACTAAACACTAAATTGCTAAAAAAAAGAGGCTGGGATGCGACCTACACTGATAACTTCCCATCCCGTCTGTCGATTTGTTTTGCTTAACAGTTTGTCTATATAAACTCGTCCAATTTTTACCAAATTTGCGTACTATTTTTTGTAGATTTTATTTTTTATGAAAAAACGGATTGTTGGATTTTTATATAAAAATTACTGACTATCGAAAACAATATTTTCTGAGAAATAAAATAAGTTTGAAGCAAATATATTTAAATTTTGAAAAGCGATTTGAGTCGAAAGTAAATTTTTACCAACTTTTAGTATTGTTTTTTTTTTTAGAGTTTTATGTTTTGTAAAAAAAATTTCAATTCGAATTTTTTCCAAAATTTTACCGAATGTTGAAAACAATATTTCTCATGATTAAAAATTAGTAAGAAGCTATTATCTCAAAGTTTTGAAAAGATATTTGAGTCGAAAATCATTTTTTACAAACTTTTGTTAATTTTTTTTCGGTTTTTAATTTTTTGTAAAAAAACTGTTAATTTGATTTTTTTTCAAAATTTTACCGAATGTTCAAAACAATATTTCTTATAAGATAAAATAAGTTTGAAGCCTAAATTTCAAGCTTTTGAAAAGATATTTGAATCGATATTCAATTTTTAACAACTTTGAGTAATGTTTTTTTTTAGATTTTTATTTTTTATAAAAAAAACTGTCAATTCGATTTTTCTCAAAATCATACCAGATATTAAAAATGTTATTTTTCGTTGCACAAAATAGTTTTGGAGATGAAATCAAATATAAATCGTAAAATTTTTTGTAGTGACAATTTTTTTTTCATTTTTTTTTTCGATTTAAAAAAAAAACTTTAAATGGATTTTTTTTTTAAATATACTTCTTTGATATCACGTTACATTATATTATATAAAATTTAACTCAAGTTTTTAGCGTTTGTGGTTCGTAAGATATTTAGGGTTAACCATAATTTTCAAATTTTTTTCTAACTGCTATGGTAAAAAAACCACCGACGCAATTTTCTTGAGAGCCCTTTCTGCATCTTTCTGCATTATTATCTGTATAACAAAATTTATTTGAAATCGATATCTCATCTGGTTCTTGAGCTGTGGACTTCGAAAAAAACGTCACGTACGAACGTACGTACACACGGACGCGCACACATCTTTCTAAAAATCTTTTATTTCGATTCTAGGGACCTTGAAACGTCGAGAAATGTCAACATTTTTTTAATTTGACAAATCGGACCCATTACAATAACTTCCTATGGGAAGTTAATATTGTGTATCGAAATTGATGAAGACACATGTTTCTATTATTTTTTCCATCACTGTAATTCAAGACAAGTTTGATAAATGAACAAACTCATATTCACACAAATTAACCTGGAACTTTCGTTATATCAATTTTAATTTAAAAACGATTACTATTACATTTAACCAATACTTTCCCCTTAGATCATGTTTAAGCAAATATAATATAGGTTACAAAATAATCAATAATTATTACAGCTTTGTACTTCCATAATACTTGTGATGGTTACATCATAATTTTAACCATCGCATCTCATCATAACCATACTGACATCGTATCATGTAAAGCGGATGGCATTCAAAAAACTTACCCCTTATACGCACTTTAACAACATCTTTTACTCACTTAAGGCCGTAAATCACCTTATCCAATGTTCACCATCATGTCATCGTTCAACAACATCAGTTGGTTGATACCGCACGATGCGATCCGATGCGATGTGCGATGTGATGCAATAAACTATGTAAGTACGTGAAATTAATTTCGGTTGCATTTTTTTTTTTGAGTTGAAACATTTTTGTAATATCTGCTCATGGGCATCATAATCTGCTTGCCAAGCCTATCAATTAATAAGCCGAAAATTGAAAAGAAACTGTTACCTTTAATGGGCTGCAATATCAATGTTGGTGTCGGTACAACAGGTGAATGCCACTCAGCCTGGCCAAAAATATTCCTTACACGCGCAGCGCAGCACAGCTCGGTTCGGCTCGAGTCGAGTTAAGTTGACTCTGACAACAACGATACCGACGAGCGACGACGGACGATGACAGCCTTGCAGCTATCTTTCTTGCTTTTTTTTTGTTTCGTGGCTGTTCCGAGATACCAGGTGCAAACAGGTGTTGGCCGAGGCGAGGTGGCCAGCCACCGCCATTACTGTCATCACCACGGTTTTTGTTCATTCAAGCTCAAGATGGCATTTTAATAACCATAAGACCGGTGGTGCAGTGCGCATACGCGTGCTTCGCGTCTCCATTGCACTGAGGTTGCAAAGTTGCAGGTTTCATCAGCAACAACCACAAATTGAGCGTATAAAACACTTTTAACCACCAACCGGGTTAGTTTGTTAGTTGAGTTGCTGGAAGCTGAGCCGGCCGGGCTGGGCCGGCAAAACATGCCACCGCAAAACGTTGACAACTTCACCTCCAATGCTCCGTCTCTGAATCCGACTACGACTCTAACTCCAACTGCAATGAAGAAGACTCACTGACGTATTATATGATGCTCAATCCGATGATATGTGGGCTGGCTGCCTGCCTAATTGAAATCGCAATAGGACACAAGTGCTAATTAGCTAAGCAATTAATTAATGACGACAACGACGAGGACGACGAGAGTGATGGGAGTATAACAGAGGCATATGTTGGTTGATGCCACAGTCACACTTGTCTGTTTGGAGTGACAATGGCTAAAAAAAAGTTGCTATCGATAAACTGTTAAAGAGTGTCAACGATATCGAATAATTTATGACCTTGCCTCAGATTGTTGCACGTAAATGTCATTCAATTTTGATGCAGCTTCAACAACACTTTTGTTCGTGGGTGGCATTTCAAAACAATTTAAGAGTAGGTTCAGCTTAAGTTGATTTGGGATTTCTAAACATTTTCTGTTAACACTGTTGCAAGTAGAAGCAAAGTCTCTTTTTGTCTTCATCTTCCTTCGGATCAGATCAGCATTATTGACGAAGGAAAGAACAACAACAATAAGAAGAAAAAAAGAATAAGCAGAAAGAATTTGCACAAAACTGGTTAATCTGGCTACGCTACCTGCTTCTTTATCATGGGGCAGGCGGCATGCTGCATGGATTTGGATTGGAGTAGACATCATGGACGGACAACACCATCGCGTGGCAAAGATGTGTGCAATTTTAATCGCAATGTGATTAGTCTGGCTAAGTTGCTTCTAGTTGTTGTGCTTTTTTGCCTTCTACATTGATATAGTCTTTTCTCTTTAGAGGTTAGTTGCAGAAGTCTGCAAGAATTTTGTAATTTTTTTTGTTTAAGTTTTTATTGAAACAATTTAATAAATGGCTTGAGAGTATATCTGTAGGTAATAGAATTTAGAGGTATAAAGTTGAATGATAACACGGTTTTGTGGCGTAAATACATTTTCTGGCCATGACTTAAAAATGTAATTTATAGTTGCAATTGAAATGTAGAGAGAAAAAACAGTGACATAATTTCGAGAATCTTTAGCACAATATTTTAGAAGTTAAGTTTTTGTTAAATGTCTTGATTATTTTAAGAAAAAAAAACTTTTTTTAAATGTAAAATAAAAAACAGTAAATAAAAATGTCAACATTAGTAGATTTTTGAAAATAAATGGATTCGAGCTTTTTTCCAATTTAAATCTTCAGCTGGGTCTTAAATGTGATGAAATGCAAAGAAAATTAAAATGTTTAAAATTGTCTAGACTGAGGCTGGGAACGAAACGAGACTAGTTTCGGTCTGTAAGAACTGTACATTTTGAACCGAAATTTGCCAAGAGTATCTTGTGCTTTGTCGGTATTTTTGGATTTTGTTCTCTTATGCTAGGCAGAAGAAACAAATGTTAAGTTAGCTTAGTTTTATTGACTTCAAAATTTTAATAAATAAATAAATTAGGTGGCGCAATAGTCCATGAAGAACCAGGGCCTAGTGACTTACAACTGTCAACTATTCCTGTGTGCGAGTAATTTTGTCAGAGATGGAAGAACCTAAAGTTTATATGCCGAATCCAAACGGCTAATTTAAGAAAGCACTTTTTCATGACAAAAATTAGTCTTGGAGGATTTTTCAATTCCTCGAAAGACGCAGTACTCGTGATACAAGTTAGATGGCACGGGCAGGGATTGAACCCAAGACCCCAGGCATGACAGTCCAACGAACCAAAACTTCCCACCCTCATTCTCCATTCATCAATTTTATGGTTTCCTCTAGACTAGTATATCAATTCCTAAGCATTTCTTGCGGATTCAGATTTGGACAAACTCCCAAAATATGGAACACGTCTTCGAGTTCTCTTCGATTGCATAGATCACACAATGGAGGAAGATCTGGAGGGTGAGTAATAAAATATAAGCTGAGGAGTTTACCTCTGACTTTACTGATTTTGCGCATGGTGTATTCGGCCAAGAAGCAGGTCTTTCTTTCAAAAAGTTGTTCCGCTTCCTCAGTTAACAGTACAACCTGTTGCCGATTTTCATCAATAAATCATCAAATTTAGAACTACTTTCTACTACTTTCGCTGGGTTATCTTCAGTTGATATTGAAAAAGTTTTTAAGCAATCGTTCGCCATTTTTACACTTACCTAAGCATGCTCCTCTAGAATTAATAATGTGACTTAACACAAGCTTCGCAATTATGTTTTCTCCCATCTCCATAATTCTTGCCAAATAATTAAAGTCTTATTTGAGAGTATCCAACAAAATAGGGCCTGTTCATATTTCCAGGTGAAGCATATAGTTGGCTATCGTATCATTCTAAATATCGTTATTTTGAACTTTGATAAATAAACTAATAGGTTCCAGACTCTTCAATAGCACTGAAGTCTATTCATCATCAGCTGCATTCCGTCTACAGATTCGGCCAGGAAGACTTCATAAATGTGTTGTGATCATGCTTCGATTTGTGAAAGATTACATGCATTAGTTTTAAAATCTATTAAATCTGTTTTAAACAAAAATGTTTTATTTTCGGATTAAAATACCAATAAAAAACGTCCTTTTTTTATTTTTTTATTTTGGTTTTTTATTTTGGAGTTTCAAAAATATAAGGCTGGAATTCAACATCTCTCAAACTAAGTTGCTAAACCGATTTTTTTTTTGTTGAAAGTCTAAAATTTACGAATGCATACGAATTGTTAAAACCTTCTACAAAAATAGTGATTGTCCACAGCCGCATATCGTGCTGTGAGAGGAGATTATCGTATACATAATCGTCCAACTACGCACACGGTTGTGAAGGCATTTTAAGAGACTGCATTGGTTACAAATATTGTAAGACCTGTGTATCATCGTTTCGTAAAAGTGTTCCCGAAGACCCGGGTGTGTTGATTCCTTGGTTCTCAGGAATTAAGACTGTTTTACCGCCTTTTTACCTCCATATAAAGTCCACCTCGAACAACAACTGACGCCCGCTGACCATTCAAAACGTGGTAGATCGGTCGAAAGGGTGCTTGAACAACAGGAGATGGACGAGCATATTTAAAACAAAATTTTCTTTAACGAACGTTCTTTTCTCACTCGGTGAGTATGTTAATAAACCAAATTGTCTTTATTTCTAAGAATCCTCAAGAAATTGAAGATAGGCCATTACATCCACAAAAAGTAATTGTTTGGTGCGCTCTTTGGTCCGGGGGAGTGATTGGAACTCACTTCTTCGAAAACAACGAAGGAGCGTTATGGTCATATGATAACCGACTTTTCTTTTGCCTGATATAGAAGAATACGCCTTAAAGCATATGTGGTTTAAACAAGACGGTGCCACATGCCACACAACTCGACCGAATGTGGCTTTTTTTCTTTATTTAAATTTTGAATTGTTGCCCAGAAAAGCATTATTTTAGCACTTATCTGTGACAGAATAAATAGAGGCATTGAAAGAGGACTATGATTGAGAAAAAGATTGAAACAACCCTTAAACTGTCAAACGTCTATAACTTCCAATTTGCCTCAAAGATGTAGTTAACATTCAAAAATACAAAAAACATGAGTGGGAGCGCTATAAATTAAGTAAACCTTTAAAAAAATCGGTCGAAATTAATATTAATACATTCATGCTTCATTGTCACTTAGGGCTAAAACCTGTTCGGACTTAGTACCTTAAAATTGAAGAAACTTGTCCACTGAACGCAAAATTTAATGATGTGCCACAAAAATTTACATGGCTGATCGAATTTAAGATTGAATTCGAGAATTTCTGTGATAAATTTTTAATCCTATGTAAAATTGGTACAAAAGTAAATAACAAATCGATAATATTATTTTATAAGACATAAACTAGACGAGACGAGATCGCCGATGAAAAAGCTGATTAGCAACATATGAGACCAGAACGAGACTCGGTTATTCGAGACCGATACTGATACCAACACGACAGGAAATTTTCAATTTTGATGAAAAATTAGACCTGAAATGAATGTTTTTAAACGAATAACTATCGTTACCAATTTTAAGAAGTATTCTGTATTTCTTGAGGAAAAGCTGTGCATTAAATAATTTAAAAAAAATGTCTTATATAAAAGTTGTAATTTTTGTTTTTAAAAATGTTCAAGCTGAAAATAGTGTTATGAAGATGTTTTTGGTTTTTTGATTATTGTTTTAAAAAACACATTTTTTGACGGGAAATTTATCGCCCAAAAATTTAAATTTAAAAGAGGCTGGGATGCGACCCACACTTCCCATCCCATCTGTTGATTTGTCTTGCTTAAGAGTTTGTAGGTTTTTGTGTTTTGTTGAAAAAGTTGTCAATTGAATTATTCCGTGGCATGATGATTAGTGCGGCGGAATAACATGCGAGTGATCTTTGGTTTGATCCCTGCCTTTGCCATCTATAGTTTTTTTTCACGATTTCTGTCTTTTGCGAGGAATTGAAAAATTCTCCAAGAGTAATTCTTGTCGTGAAAAGTACTTTCTCATGTTAGCCGTTCGAATCTGGCTTAAAACTGTAAGTCCCTCCATTCCTGACAATAGTACTCTCAGACAAGAATGGTTAAGAGTTGTATTTCGCTAGGCCCTAGTTCTCAAGGGGCTGTCATGCCCACCATATTTTTTTTTTAAGTTGAATTATTTTTAAACATTTTAAAATTACCAACAATATATATTGCATTTTGAAATACTTTGACTTTGAAATCGATTTTTGTTAACGAGATTTGTTCTCGAAAACTAATTTTTACCTATTTCAATAGCATTTCTTATTGTTTCTTTCCCGTATAAATAAATACCAATTGGATGAATGAAATTAATTTGTATTCAATATTTTCCAAACCAAACACGATTTTTTACCAAATTTTGCGTACTATTATTTGTAGATTTTATTTTTTTTTATGAAAAAACTAACTGTTGGATTTTTATAAAAAAATTGTTAAAAGAAAAATTTAGTTTGAAACCAATGTTTTTAATTTTTTAAAAGACATTATAGTCCAAAATAACTTTTTACCAAGTTTTGGCATTTTTTTAATCTTTTATTTATTTTTAAAAAAAGTGTCAATTCGATTTTTCTCAAAAATTTAACTGAATTATAATACAAGATTAATCCAAAGCTATTTGAGTCTAGAATCAATTTTTACCAACTTTTAGTAACGTTTTTTTTTAACTATCAATTCGATTTTTCTCAAAATTTTTCCAAATGTAAACTTATTCTTCATTGTACAAAATTATTTTTGTTGGTTTATAAAAATAACTTTTATTTGGAATATTTTCTAAAAATCAATTAAATTGGTATCACGTTACACTTTAAAATACAAAATTTAATTCAAGTCTCTGGCGTTATTAGTTCGTGAAATATTTAATTTTAACCAAAATTCGTACCTTTTTAACATCCCATAGGAAGTGGAAATGGGTCCGATTTGTCAAATTGAAAATTTTGACATTTCTCGACGTTTCAAGGTCCCTAGACTCGAAATAAAAGATTTCTAGAAAGATGTCTTTGCGTGCGTGTGTACGTACGTTCGTACCTCCGTTCGTAGTCCATAGCTCAAGAACCAGAAGAGACATCGATTTCAAATAAATTTTGTTATACAGATAGTAAGGCAGAAAGATGCAGAAAGGGCTCTCAAGAAAATTGCGTTAGTGGTTTTTTTACCATAGCAGTTTGAAAAAAGGTGAAAATTATGGTTAACCCTAAATATCTTACGAACCAAAAACGCTTGAGACTTGAATTCAATTTTATAAAATATATTGTAACGTGATATCAAAGAAGTATATTTTTTGAAGAAAATCCATTTAACGGTTTTTTTTATAAATCAAAAAATCTGAAACAAAAAATTTGTCACCTCCAAAATTTTACGACTAAAATATGATTTCATCTCCAAAACAAGTTTGTGCAACGAAGAATAATGTTTTTGACATCTCAAAAAATGTTAAGAAAAATCGAATTGACAGTTTTTTTTTATAAAAAATAAAAATCTAAAAAAAAAAAACATTACTCAAAGTTAGTAAAAATTGAATATCGACTCAAATATCTTATCAAAAACTTGAAATTTAGGCTTCAAACTTATTTTGACTTATAGGAAATATTGTTTTTAACATTTTGAAATATCTTGAGAAAAATCGAATTTTTACAAAAAATAAAAACCTTAACAAAAATATTAATAAAAGTTGGTAAAAAATAATTTTCGACTCAAATATCTTTTCCAAAATTTTATGTAATAGCTTTTGAATAATTTTTACTTATAAAAAAGATTGTTTTCGACATTAGGACAAATTTTAAGAAAAATCGAATTGACAGTTACAAAAACTGTATAAAAGTTGGTAAAAATTGATTTTCGACTCAAATATCTTTTCAAAAATTGTAGATATTGGCTTTAAACTGCTTTTATCTTTCAAAAAATATTGTTGTTAACGTTCAGTAAAATTTTGAAAAAAATCTAATTAATATTTTTTTTTACACAAAATTAAAAACTTAAAAAACATTAAACAAAAGTTGGTAAAAATTGATTTCCGACTTAAATATCTTTTCAAAAATTAAAAATTTTGGCTTCAAACTTATTTTATTTCACAGAAAATATTGTTTTTGATATTCAGTAATTTTTGTATAAAAATCCAACAAAAAATAGTACGCAAATTTGGTAAAAATTGATACGAGTACATATAGACAAGCTTTTAAGCAAGACAAATCGACAGATGGGATGGCAAGTTATCAGTGTGGGTCGCATCCCAGCCTCTTTTTGTTTTTAAAATTGTTAGGCAGTTGTTTTAAAAAACACCTCAGGTACCACATAAAACCTTTTCGCCCAATACTTTGAATTAATAAGCTTACTAAATCTTTTTTTTTTTGATTATTCTTTTTAAATATACTTAAGCATTCATACAGTACAGATACAACTTCCAGATCAATTTCGATTGAAAAAAGACTTTGTGATGTGACCTGTTTACATCTCATCCGTACCGTCTGTTAATTTTTCGAAACCGTTTACAATATTTTAATAACAGTATTTTGTGTGAAATACAATATTTTAAGTCAATATCTTTCTCTCTTCTCATAATACTAGAATTGAAAACCATTCCTTATAGGTTCTTGTAGGCCTTAGTGTTTTGTCAGAAAAAATTTCATTTGAATTAAAAAATTAACTAAATGTACGCAACAATATTTTGCATAAGATAAAATAAGTTTGATTCCCATATCTTTTTTTGTTGTCGTTATTTTAGTCGGAAGCCAATTTTTATAAGTTTTAGGAAGATTTTGTGAAAGTTTTTATTTCTTATTAAAAAAAAATGCCGATTGAACTTTTTAAAGAAAATTATTTTAAGTTAGTAACTAAATTTTGAAAAATAAACAAAAGTCAATAAACTTACTTTCGAAGTTTTTGAATCAAACATCAGTTTTTCCCAATTTCACGAAGCATATTTTAAAGTTACTTATTTTTATTTAAAAAAAAAAAATGTTTTTTATTGGATTATTCTAGACACTTCTTCGATAATTTTGAAGAACTTAAAGTCATTTTTAAATACCCTGTAAGACTTAATCAAAGTCTTAAAAAGGTTTACAAAAAACAACATGCGTTTTAATTATTTCTTTTCCTTTTAGATAAATTCAATACTTCAGAGAATCACAATGGATCTTAGATCTACATTCTCATTTCTTTATTTTAATAAATGTTAAAATAAATATTTATAAGATAGAACTAGTTTGAAGGGAATATCTTTATTTTTTGCCAAGATATTCTAGTCAAAAATTAATTTTTACCAACTTTTAGTAGTGTTTTTAAGGTTTTAGTTTTTTTTTAAGAAAATCGGTTAAATCAAATAACCAAATCTCAAAAAACGTTATTCTTTGTTGCAAACAATTATTGTGAAAGTAATAACAATTTTTGTTTGTTGAAAACGCAAAGTGAAACTTTTTGTTTCAGTTTATATATTTATAAAAACCATTTATGTTTTTATTCGACTTTAAACTAATTTAGTACTAAGTTATAAACGGTGATTTTTTAAGAGCTTAAGAACTTTTTAAAAAAAAAAACGCATAACATTTGCAAAATCTCATCGATTCATTATTTGAAACGTTAGATTGGTCCATGACATTTACTTTTTGAAGATAATTTCATTTCAAATGTTGACCGCGGCTGCGTCTTAGGTGGTCCATTCGGAAAGTCCAATTTTGGGTAACTTTTTCGAGCATTTCGGCCGGAATAGCCCGAATTTCTTCGGAAATGTTGTCTTCCAAAGCTGGAATAGTTGCTGGCTTATTTGTGTAGACTTTAGACTTGACGTAGCCCCACAAAAAATAGTCTAAAGGCGTCAAATCGCATGATCTTGGTGGCCAACTTACCGGTCCATTCCTTGAGATGAATTGTTCTCCGAAGTTTTCCCTCAAAATGGCCATAGAATCGCGAGCTGTGTGGCATGTAGCGCCATCTTGTTGAAACCACATGTCAACCAAGTTCAGTTCTTCCATTTTTGGCAACAAAAAGTTTGTTAGCATTGAACGATAGCGATCGCCATTCACCGTAACGTTGCGTCCAACAGCATCTTTGAAAAAATACGGTCCAATGATTCCACCAGCGTACAAACCACACCAAACAGTGCATTTTTCGGGATGCATGGGCAGTTCTTGAACGGCTTCTGGTTGCTCTTCACTCCAAATGCGGAAATTTTGCTTATTTACGTAGCCATTCAACCAGAAATGAGCCTCATCGCTGAACAAAATTTGTCGATTAAAAAGCAGATTTTCTGCCAACTTTTCTAGGGCACATTCACTGAAAATTCGACGTTGTGGCAGATCGCTCGGCTTCAGTTCTTGCACGAGCTGTATTTTATACGGTTTTACACCAAGATCTTTGCGTAAAATCTTCCATGTGGTCGAATAACACAAACCCAATTGCTGCGAACGGCGACGAATCGACATTTCACGGTCTTCAGCAACACTCTCAGAAACAGACGCAATATTCTCTTCTGTACGCACTGTACGCATTCGTGTGGTTGGTTTAATGTCCAATAAAGTAAACTGAGTGCGAAACTTGGTCACAATCGCATTAATTGTTTGCTCACTTGGTCGATTATGTAGACCATAAATCGGACGTAAAGCGCGAAACACATTTCGAACCGAACACTGATTTTGGTAATAAAATTCAATGATTTGCAAGCGTTGCTCGTAAGTAAGTCTATTCATGATGAAATGTCAAGGCATACTGAGCATCTTTCTCTTTGACACCATGTCTGAAATCCCGCGTGATCTGTCAAATACTAATGCATGAAAATCCTAACCTCAAAAAATCATCCTTTATTAAATGGTATAAGATTCAATTAAAATCAGTCACACACTCAACATTTTTGAAAGTATTTTCTGAATATTTTGATTTTATTATCTGGAAGGCAACATTTTTTGAAGTGATTATCGTAACTGGTCCTTGAGGTTTGGACGACGACAAATGGTATCCCGATTGTACAGCTGTACAAATGAACTTATTGGTCCTTGAAACGTGAAAAAATTTACAAATTTTCAATTCGACAAATCGGACCCATTACAATAACTTCCGATCGGAATTTAAAAACAAGATTTAAGAAAAAAAGGATTAAAATATGGGGTAAGTATTTGGTATAGCCACTATTAAATATTTTTTGAATAGTTCCAATAGAAACATTATTTTATTTAAAAATATGTTTTTTTAATGAAAACGGTCATATCTTCTATTTTTTATTCAATTGAAAATTCTAGGACTCTAGAGCGTAAAAGTGGATGTATTCTTGATTTGATCACTTTGTGACATTCCTTATCAAAACATTTTTCTTAAGGACCCAGTTAACTTTGAATTCGATTTTCTTATTTATTAACTGCATCTTAAGCTTAGTATCAATATGAATCACTTTTTAAATGAATTAACTACTTTCTTATCAGTTTCATTATAAGATTCACATCACCTCAAGTTTTGTAATTTGTCCCTCAAAAAACCAGCCAATATTTATTTTTCACAAGTTAACAAGTTATATAACAATTGATATGAGAAGATCATAATAAATTGAAGACCGCATGCTTTCATTTTATTTTTTTACATAACGACCGATATTTCAAACATTAAAGCGCATTCATGGTTACGATAATCATCCATGCATTATTATGTATCCATTGGATGTTTGCTTGGGTTGGATAAAATATGGTACAAAAAAAAGCAGACAATTAATTTAAGAAAGAGCCAATTCGGCGACGCTCATTTGGACAGGTGAAAAATAAGTCGCGGTACCGGTGTTTACCTTTTGTACGTCATACAGATGGTTTAGGTTTCTGCGAAATGCTATACTCGTACATATAGCCTTTACCTTCATAGCAGCTTGTTGAGTTCTCACATTCAAAAAACAATTTATGATGATTTCAACATAAATTTTCGATTTATGGAGTTTGTAATTTTTCTTTTATTATTATTTTATTTTTTATTTTTCTTGGAGAGAAAGAAAAAGGCAAACAAATGAAGGAAGTTTATATGCACTGTACTTTTCTACGTATACTTTCACAGGTGAAACTTGAAGCTGTGAGTCATTAATTTGACGGCAAAATACATTATGGAGTTCCTAGTGTTATGCGGTTCTTACTTTGTATCTTTGACATTTAAGCTCTTTAGTGGAATTATGTAAATTAAATTCCTTTTAAAGGGGGTGATTTTTAATATCACACCATTTTGTGTGTCCTTATAACACAAAGGGCTAATTTTATAACAACTAAAGAAAACAAACAAGACAGCAAAAGAAAATCATTTATGTCCAGATTAAAACCAATGAAAATTGCAAAAGAAATTCCAACCCCCTTTTTAATCCCGTGTCAATCTTATAAAATTAACACATTCAAATGCGGAGAAAAACACACCCTTCTTTTTTAATTAAAAAGGATAAAATGCCAAATCAATTCATCGCATCGTTCAGAACCGGATTACTTCCGATTTTATTATAAATGCTCTGCGTACAAACATATGTATGTACCTTACCTACATATAAAGCTTCATCCGCAAAAGCAACACCGACAGCAGCAGCAACAAGACGAAAGCAAAGCCAATTTATAGATCGATGACTCATTGACGCCATGATGATGTGTTGTCGCCATAAGACAAGACACCATTTAGTAGAACTAATGAAGAAATTAGTTAAACATGGTGATGACGACCAAGATGATGGCGATGTCGATGTCGATGAAGATGAAGAAGACGATGAAGCCCGATTGATAGGACTCCTTACTATACTCTAAAGTTGGTATAGGTAGTAGCTTTATATAGATGATGGTGATTTCGATCAAACCAAAGATGCTATGATGTGATGTGATGGTGTCAGGGTAAAATGCCTTTGGCAGGCGTGGCGTCTATACAATCATGTCTTCCAAAGACGATAAGGAGATGACAAGTTTTTTTTTCAACAGCTTGATTGGAAAACGTTTAGTGTAGGTCTGTCTCGGTGTAGCTATAGTAAGGTAGTTTATTTTTCTTCTTGATTCTTATTTATTGGAATTTCACTTTCTATTACAGAAAAAAAAACATATAGAAGCAAGAAGCAGGAATTTTTATGGTCAGGAGAGTAGCAGTGATTTCAATTAACACACAAAATTGATTCGAGAAAAAAAAATAGTTGTTTTAGCTTAGGATAGAGAAATAGTTTATGGACAGGTTTAGGTAGACGTAACAGACAGAGAATAAATGGCTAGTGTAAAATTAGACCTTTTTTCTTAGATGTAATGCTAAGATCTTTATTAAAAATATCATTGAAATAAATTGGTTCGAGATGTTGGGGTTGTTTTTGGGATTTTAATAAATTTATAAGATCATTATTAAACAATTGTTTATACAAAGCTAGTGCAATAAGCAAAATCAATGTAATGGGGATCTATCTATAGCTTTATACCATCCAATACCATTTTTTTAAATTTTAAATGAAAAGTAATGTAGAAGAAATAAATGCAGTTTCTTATTTTTTACTAACATTCTCAAGCTAAAACACTATACTCAGATTACTTGTTTTATTTCAAGAACCTTAAAAGTATATAACCAAAAATAAAGGTTGTTAATTTTATTATAAAAAAAATCACTGTAACAAATTTGTTCAGCACATTCGTGAAAAAAATGTATTTGAGGTCGATACCTTTATTTTTTCTTGAAATAAATATTCCAAACGTACTTATGAAAAAACTCAAAACCGTAGATTAAGATTCTAGGGACCTTGAAAAGTTGATAAATATCAAAATTTTAAACTCGACTAGTCAGAGGGTGGCAATAAATTCATTTTTAATTTCCCATAGGAAGTTATTGTAATGGGTCCGATTTGTCAAATTGAAAATTTTGACATTTCTCGACGTTTAAGGTCCCTAGAGTCCACAAAAAAGATTTTAAGAAAAATGTCTGTGCGTGCATACGTTTGTATGTCCGTACGTTGGCGACGTTTTTTTCATCGTCCATAGCTCAAGAACCAGAAAAGATATCGACTTAAAATAAATTTTGTTATACAAAAAATAAGCAAAGATGCAGAAAGGGCTTTGAAGTAAATTGCGTGGCTGTTTTTTTTAACAATACTTACTTACTTAAGGTGGCGCTACAGTCCGGGGCGGACCTAGGCCCCAACCCACATGCGTCTGAAGCCAGCTCGGTCCCTAGATAGTTGTCTCCAGTTTCGCACGCCAAGTTGGTTGAGGGCCGACCCTTGGTATTGGATTCGAAGACGTTGATGTCCATCCGCTCTACATGACCTAGCCATCTAAGCCGTTGGACTTTAATTCTGCTAACTAAGTTAGTGTCGCTGTACAGCCCGTACAGTTCGTCGTTATATCTTCTCCTCCATTCTCCATTTTTGCGTACGGGACCAAAAATCACCCGAAGAATTTTTCTCTCGAAGCATCCTATGACGCTCTCATTTTTCTTTGACAGGGCCCAGGCCTCAGCGCCATAAATGAGAACCGGGATGATGAGTGTCTTATAGATGGTGATTTTAGATGCTCGAGAGAGGACTTTACTTCTCAATTGCCTTCTAAGTCCAAAGAAGCAGCGATTTGCAAGAGTTATTCTTCGTTTGATTTCAGCGCTGGTGTCGTTGTCTGCATTAATAGCGGTGCCTAGGTAGACAAAGTCCTTAACTACCTCAAAGTTATAGCTGTCCATGGTGACGCTTTGTCCAATACGTCGTTGTTCAGTGTCCTTTTTTGATGACAGCATATACTTGGTTTTGCCCTCAGTGACTTAGTGGTCAACCCATCTTCTTCGCTTCCGTCGCAATGCTCAAAAACGCTTCACTGACATCACGCTTTGATCTTCCAATTATGTCAATATCATCTGCGTATCCGAGTAATTGGAAGATTGTGCCTCTAGTGTTGAAGGTTGAGTTTTGCACAATTCTTTCCAGAACGGTAAAGAAGTAGTCGCATGACAGTGCATCGCCTTGTCTAAACCCTTTTTTGACATCAAAAGGATCGGTTAGATCTTTTCTGACCTTGATAGAGCAGCGTGCATTCTTGATCGTCATTCTGCACTAACAAATAAGTTTGACAGGGATGCCAAAACTAGACATTGCTCTGAAGAGCTCTTCCCTTTAGATGCTGTCATACGCGGCTATAAAATCGATAAAGAGATGGTGGGTATCGATTTGAAGCTGATAGGTTTTTTCCAAGATCTGCCGTAGTGTGAATATTTGGTCGATAGTGGACTTTGCTGGTCTGAAGCCACACTGATAAGGACCAATCAGGTTGTTGACGAGAACGGCTTCAGATGTGCACATAATACGGCATTGCATATACGCAATGTTAAGGACACTGATGCCTCTGTAGTTCTCCCAATTTAGAGGATCTCCTTTCTTATGTGTCGGGCACACTATACTGGGATTCCACTCATCGGGCAGACTTTCTTCCGACCATGTTTTGCAGATGAGTTGGTGCATGCTCCATACCAAATCATCGCCTGCTGCTTTGAATAGTTTGGCAGTGATGCCGTCAGAGACAGCAGCTTTGTTTGACTTAAGTTAAGATATATAGCTATCTTCACTTCGTCAAGGTCGGGTAGGCGTAATTGTTGATCTGCGTCGCCTAGGTTGAGTGGTTCTATCTCCCTTACAGCGGAATTCAGTTCGTCATCGCCGTTATATAATTTCGAGAAGTGATCTTTCCATATTCTCAGCATCGATTGCGGTTCTACTACGATGTTCCCCTGATAGTCTTTACAGGCTTTGGTTCGTGGCTGGTACCCTTGGGTGGTGTTTTTTACTTTTTGGTAAAATTTACGAACCTCATTCCTGTTGTGACATCCCTCTATCTCCTCGATCACGCGCTTCTCATGCTCTCTTTTTTTCCATCTAAGAAGCCGGTGTTCCTCTCTCTTCTTCTGCTCGTAGAGCTCGGAAGCAGCTCTGGTCCTTTTGTGCAGCACCGTTTTTTATGCCTGCTGTTTCGTTGCGTGCGCTTGCCGGCATTTGTCGTCAAACCAGGGGTTTCGCTGTGTTGGCCGTGTGAAACCTAGCATTTCAGAGGCGGCATCTCTGAAGGCTGCAAGGCAATGTTGCCACTGGTTTTCAATTCTTAATGCAGGCAGCATAGGACTCCTTAAGAGGTTATTAGAGACTCGATCGGAAAAGGACATGGCAGTCTCTTGCGATTGTAGTCGTCTAACGTCGAATCTTCTCGCAGTACTTTTTTGTTTTGGCTTGGATCGGGATATCCGTAGCCGTACCTTGGTTAGTGGTCCGAGTCAATGTTGGCCTCTCGGAATGTTCGGATATCCTGGATACTGGAGAAGTGTCGTGCGTGTTTTTTTTTTACCATATCAGTTTAAAAAAAGGTGAACATTTTTGTAAACCCTAAGTATCTCATAAACAAAAAACGCTAGAGACTTGAATTAAATTTTGTATAATTTATTGTAACGTGATACAATCCCTTAAATTTTTGAAAAAAAATTCAAGGTACGTTTTTTTTATAAATTAAAAGAACTGAAAAAAAATGTTCATCTCAAAAATTTTACGAATAAAAAATGATTTTATCTCCAAAACAATTTTGTGCAACGAAAAATAACGTAGCTACTGGTACGATTTTGAGATAAATTGAATTGACCCTTTTTTTTTTATAAAAATAAAAACTTAAGAAAAACAGTATTAAAAGTTGGTAAAAATTTTATTTCGACTCAAATATTTTTTTCAAAAATTTGCGATTATAGCTTTCGACTAAATCTAACTTATAAAAAATATTGTTTTCAACATTCAATCAAATTTAAAAAGAAATCGAATTGACAGTTTTTTTTACAAAAAAATAAAAAACTGAACAAGAAAATTAATAAAAGTTGGTAAAAATTGATTTTCAACACAAATATAGATTCAAAAATTTGAGATTTTGGCTTCCATTTAATTTTAGCTAGCAAGAAATATTGTCGAATAGACAGTTTTTTTTGCGAAAAATAAAAACCTAACAAAAAAACAATACTTAAACCTGGCAAAAATGTACCGTTGACTGAAATAGCTTTTTAAAAATTAAAAAAATTGTCTTCAATCTTTTTTATATCACCGAAAATATTGTAAATTTTGTAAAAATTGATGTTCGGTTCTTCATATCCCTCAATTTAATGTCATTTATCCAATTTTTAAAAATTTAAGAAATGCTACTAAAATTGGTAAAAATTTGTTTTCGAGTAAAAATCTTTTTAACAAAACTAAATTTTCAAACTAAATTATTTCTTTATATGAAAAATATTGTTGGTAATTGTAAAATTTTTTAGAATAATTCAATTTACAACTTTTTTAACGCAACCCTACAAACTTTTAAGCAAGACAAATCAACAGACGGGATTGGAAGTTATCAGTGTGCGTCGCATCCCAGTATCTTTTGAATATTTAGTTGTTTATGTCAAATCATAATGGCAAGTGTAGGGAATAATCTTCGGCAAACGATTAAAACACTTATTTCGAGCTTGTTCAAGTATAGTTTTATTCGATAAAAGAGAACAAATACTAAGCGAAGGTTGTATTTATAGCTTTAAATAATTTATGTATAACATAGCTTACGGGAAGATCATACGATTAGAGTATTTAACAATTGTTTTGCATGTTGTTAGTACTAAAAAGTAACGAGTTTGCACAAGGACAAACACAGGGTGTTCTTTTAAAATAAAATGCCTACAGCTCGGCCATTCTGACCGTATAATCGTCCCGATTACAAATTTCATTAAAACATCATTACGATAACATTAAGTCATAAATACATAAATACAAAATTTTCTTTCATAAATGAGGTATACGAGTACCTTTGTAAAAAAAACAAAACTTGTTACAGTAAATATTTCATGTTTTTTTTTTTTTTAATAAATTGTTCATATTTCATAAAATGAAAAGTTAAGAAAACTTATTAAATTAATTAAATTGAGTTACATATAATATTATATTCGAAAACATAAAACTCTCTTTTTTTTTTAATTGAATAGTTAAAACATACATTTTTCTTTTAATTAAATAAATAATTCAATATATTGAATTGAATAATTAAAGGAATTATTTAAAAGCTAAATGGATAAAAGTTCATCGATATAATTAGCATGTGTGCAGCAGGTGTAATCAGATTAAATTCATAACTCGTGTAAAAAATATTAATTTTTAGAAACTTATTCATGAAGTTCATCACCTTTCAAGTCAATATTCGGAGTCACATATAATTTCATATTACTAGGAGAACATATACCCTTATACGGTAACCTGGTTAACTGTAGTCCTTCTATATCACCTATTGCATACCTATGATTTGGAAGTACTTTTTTAATTTCATATGGGCCACGAAACTTAGCTAACAGTTTTTTGTTCGTCCCTGGAGTAGTGTCTATGTTCTTAATCATGATATAATCTCCTTGCTTATATTCCGTTGGACTTTTATGACGGTTATCGTAGTATAATTTGTTTTTTAATTGCTCTTTTTCATTTTTTTCCTCAGCTTCTTTTCTGATTTCATCTAAATTTATTTTATCAGAACCTAAATTGTTTACCAAAAACTCTTTAACTTTATCGCAAAATTTTCCTTTCTGATCTCTACCAAAAAGTAAAGTGCTTGGTGTAAATCCGGTACTTCTATTTACGCTGTTATTAATGGCGAACTCAACCTTTTCAAGATGCTTGTCCCAATCAATTGTAGTATGCGCTTCACATTCCTTTGCAAGCATTGGTGTAATTATGCGGTTAAGCCTTTCCACCTGACCATTAGATTGAGGGGTGTGCGTTGCAACCTTGACATGCTGTATGTTGTTGTCATGCAAAAACTCCGAAAATTCTTTGGATGTGAAACATGTCCCGCGGTCAGATATGATTCGGTTCGGCCTCGAAAAATTAGCAAAATATGATTTTAAGCATTCTATAGCTTCTTTACTTGAGGTACTTTTATTTGGATAAAGCTTAGTAAATTTGGTAAAGCCATCAATCATCACGAAAATATGTTTTTTATTGGAACGCGAGTTGGAAAATGGACCAAGGTGGTCTATATGTAGCGTATCAAAAGGTATGTTCCCTTTTGGAATCGGATGGAGAACACCTTCTGCTTTCCCAGATTCAGGTGAAAAGTAGATGCATTTAAGGCAATTTTTGATAACGGTTCTAATTTTGTCCTTCATATGGGGAAACCAATAAATTCGAGATATGTGCTCAAAGCACTTGTCAACTCCCAGATGACAAAGGGCTTCGTGATGAGTCCGGACTACTTGCTCTTCCATGTGAGATGGAACGTAAAAAAGTATATTATCTTTTGATTTCCTATATACCAATCCATCAACCATATCATAGTGAGGACTTTCAGACTTAATCAACTCACTTGCAATCGCTATTATTTTAGGATCTTGTTTTTGGGCAGCGGCAAGTACAAACTCAAAGGATTCGTCATCAATGTGCAAAATGTTAAAAGATCTACTGAGAGAATCAACATGAGACATTCGATCACTCTTTCTATGCTCCACAGAATAGTCGTATGCTTGCAACTCAAGAGCCCATCGCGATATGCGAGGATTCAAAGTTTTTTTGTTTAGTGTTAAAACAAGAGCTTGGCAATCCGTTACGATTTTAAATGGAATGCCAAGTAAATAAATTCGGAAACGCCTTAGAGCATAGACTATGGACAAGGTTTCGAGTTCGTAGCTATGGAACCTACTTTCAGCTTCAGTCGTACGTTTGGAGAAATAAAACACTGGATGAAATTTACCATCACTTTGCTTTTGCAACAACACGGCTCCAAGTCCATGCGTGCTGGCATCGCAGTGTAGTTCCGTAGGACTATTCGGACTATAAATTGACAAAACTGGCGCTGAAATCAGTTTACTTTTTAAAAGGTTAAAAACGGCTTTTTCTTTTGGACCAAAGACAAATGTTGCATCTTTCCTCAACAAATCATAAAGTGGTTTGGCTTTGTTGGCAAATTGATTAATGAACTTCCTAAAGTAGGAACAAAGTCCAAGAAAACTATGAATGTCTTTAGTCGAAGTAGGTAGCGGAAAATTTTCTATGGCTTTTAAATTTGTTTCATTAGGACTTACACCGTTTTCATTAATTTTGTAACCTAAATAGGTTATCTCATCTTTTAAGAAGACACATTTATCCAATCTGAGTTTCAACCCTTTAGTGACAACTATATTAACTACTTCTTTTAAAATATCAATATGTTCCTCAATTGTTTCTGTCGCGATGAGGATGTCATCAAGGTACGTCAACACTTTTGATTGCTGTATGAGTTTACCAAATAAATGCTTCATGTAACGCTCGAAAACAGAGGGGGCGTTCTTTAGCCCAAACGGCATTTTGGTGAACTCATATTGTCCAATAGGTGTCGTAAATGATGTGTATTTTCTTGATTCCTCTTCAAGTGAAACATGATAAAAACCATTTTTCAAATCTAGTGTAGTATAGTATTTTTTATTTTTCAATCGGTCGATGTTATCTTCAATTAAGGGTAACGGATAATTATCACGCAAAGTTATTTTATTAAGTTCCCTATAATCAATACATAACCTAAACTCTTTATTTTTCTTTTCAACGAGTACAATTGGAGACGCGTATTGAGAATTTGACTCGCGAATTATGCCTTTGCTTAAAAGATCCTTAAGAATTTTCTCTAGCTCGATCTTATGAGAGTATGGTAACCTTCTAGGAGGACAATGAAACGGAATATCTTTTGATAAAACAATACTCATTTTAAATTCATTCTCATCAGGCACAACACAATCTAAACTCTTATCAAAAGCTGGTCTGACTACATTTTTAACACTTTCTTGAACACTAAATGGCAAATCTGAATTAACCCTAATATCTAACTCTGATTCTTCATCACATAAGTTAATGTTATAAATTTGTTTAATAAAGTTAACCTCTTCACTTAATTTACTTACATGCGGACACTGACATTGACTTGAGGACGACAAATTCATGCAAACATGCGTTTCTGGATACGGATTTAATGACGACAATGTTACATCTGATGAACGATTACACTCCACGACGTTGTTTGATGACTCCGACAAATTTACGTTTATATCACCTTCACCTTTAGTTTCACATCTTGTAAGCACCATACCAATTTTATCGATGAAATTTCGTCCAAGAACAGCTGGATAACTCATGGAATTGTTTTCAACTACTAAAAGAGATAAATTTGTGTTTAAATTTTCAAAAATTATAAAAGTATTAACACTTCCCAAGACTTGGAGCGGGCTGTTGTTGACTCCAAAATATGACTGACTATTTTTATCCAGAGGTAATATCAACGACGGCGGCAAGTATTTTTCCTTGATGAAGCTTATTGGACTCCCTGAGTCCAAGAGTGTTGTGAGTACAGATGAACATTCAAAGCCGCTCTCAATGAATCGATAAGAAATCTGCTTCTCAAAATTGTTGGTTTCTAGGCTGCATCGTTGTTGGAATCTGCTTCTTTCTCGATTAAATATTTCTCTGGCTTCTCGGTGAATTTGTTGGTTGGATATTTGTTGGTAATCTTCAATGCTGTTGCTGTTGGCCTTGAGTGTCAAAACTGGTTTATCTTTCAAACAATTTTTAGCAATGTGACCACGTGTACCACATTTAAAGCAAGTGAATTCTTTTTTTTGATAGAAATTGCTAACAGGTGCATCGACTGCCTCTCTCTCAACATTCTTTTTTAATGGAATGTTTCTGTGCTTGTTTCGATAATTATGAGACGTACTAGGCTTGTATGTTAAATTGTCACGTTCACGGCTGTTGTTCTTAAATTTCTCGTACTTTCTGAGTGCGCTTTTAAGTTCTTCGATATTATTGGCATTATAGAGAATACTCTTATTGATCTCCACATCAGATATGCCCTTGATTATAAATTGTATTAAATCCTCCTCCTCGATTGGATTATGTGAAGCAATTTCTTGCATTGAGAGCACATATTGTTGTATGGTCTCGTCACGACGTCGTTTTCTCGCATTAAGCTCACTGAAAATATCTGCTTTCGTTACGATTCGTTTAAACTCACCCATTAGAGCATTTCTCAGTTCAGTCCACGTTCGAGTTTTTAAAGATCGTATGAAAATTCTTGCAGTTCCAATAAGGAGCCTTTTTCCGAAAATGAACTTGGTACGGTCGTCCAGATGGAAGGTTTCAGAATATTCCTCAAAATGTTCGACCCATCTGTCAATTGGAAAGTTGTCATCCCCACTGTATGGACACATTAAGTCTTCCATGTCTTTGAAACTACTAGAAACATGTGGCCTTTGACTTGGATTTTCATGAGCGGCGTCTTCGATCTGCAGTTCCTTCAGCTTACGTCTGAGTAGAATAATCTCTTCTTTCTTCTTGCATGCTTCTCGCAAATTATTTAGCTCGTCATCGATGTCATCACTTTGTTCTGCAGGTGGTTCTCCTTCCAGCTCAGACCCATGATCGTCAGAAGATTCTGACTCGTTGCGGTTACGCTCAGGCATGAAATTTTTTGCAAGCTTTTGCAGGTCTTCCTTGGTATAACCTCTAACTGCGTCTTGAACTCTCATTTTAAGCATCGCTTTTGTGCCATCGGTTTTTTCGTTAATTGATCGTAAAATGTCTTTAAGAATAGCAACTTTTGCTTTATTTAGAAAATTATCAAATTCTTCCGACATATTTATGCGAAACACTTTATAAGTTAAAACTTTTTATTATTTTTAAATAAACGTTTTGAGTATCAGATCTCACTTCTGAATTTTGTAGGGAATAATCTTCGGCAAACGATTAAAACACTTATTTCGAGCTTGTTCAAGTATAGTTTTATTCGATAAAAGAGAACAAATACTAAGCGAAGGTTGTATTTATAGCTTTAAATAATTTATGTATAACATAGCTTACGGGAAGATCATACGATTAGAGTATTTAACAATTGTTTTGCATGTTGTTAGTACTAAAAAGTAACGAGTTTGCACAAGGACAAACACAGGGTGTTCTTTTAAAATAAAATGCCTACACAAGTAACACGATTAAACATATGAGTGCTCCTTAACGCAAACGTTGCCCACATTGCTCCCATTTTACGATAGACGTGGTGGCTCTACACAATCGACTCTTCAACGATTGGTAGCCAACGCAAGATCAACCGAGAACATTGCCACCATGTGGTGTAAAGCAGAACCCGAGGCAGTCTATTCCTCGCCGTACACAAGAACTTGGTCTTTCGCAGACTTCAACTTGGAGCATTTTTAGTCAGGACTTAGACCTGCACCCGTACAAGATCCAACTTACCCAGGAGTTCAAAGTTTATGACCATAGACAACGCTGATTGTTCGCTGACTGGACTTCAAATCGTTTGGAAGAGAGCCCCAATTTAGGCCGAAAAATCATCTTTGTTGACGAAGCACATTTTTGGATTAATAGCAAAATTGCAACAAACGCGAAGTTCAACAGGTGAACCTCAAAAAGTTACCGTTTTAAGTGAATTTTAGGCCCGCAGCTTCATTGGCCGTACTTTTTTGAAAACGTCGTTTGTCTAGCAGAACGGCCGGCGGCGCTACGTGCCACACAGCAAACGCCACAACTTTTACACACAATATCTACCCTCTCTTATTGAAGAACCCTATATTTGATGATTTGAGTTTATGAACATTTATGAAGTGGTTTTTTTTCTCTAAACCGATTGTTTTTCAAAATCTATAATCTTTTACTTCGATATTTCGTTTACAAATTTTCAGTATCTTACATATTTTTCAAAAAAATCCTCATTACTTGTAAGTTTTTACCGGCCATACTATAACCTTGAAAGAACGGTAAAGCATTTATGATAAGATGGCCCTATCAGAAGAGAGAAAAATATTTTAAACTCAATTTATGATCTTATTACGAATTCTTGGTCGTAAGGTAATATCATCAAGTTTTTGAAATTTACTGAAAAAAAAAAAAATTAAAAAAATAAGGTGAAAAACGGGTGTTTCTGATTTTGAGTACAAATACAAATTAAGTGTCTCAACAGCCCATTGAAAACTAGGGCCTAGTGACTTATATTATTAACCATTTCTGTGTGCGCGTAATTTTGTCGGGGATGGAGGGGACATACAGTTATAAGCCGTCACTAATTTTCATGACTTAAAATGACACAGGTGGGGTTTGAACCCAAGACCCCTGGTATGACAGTCTAACACATTAACGATCACACCACGGATGAGTTTGAGCACATATAAAGTTAAAAATAGAGTTTGGGTTTAAAATCAGCGTTGTAAAATATCTGTTAAACGAATTATTAAAAAAATAAGGGAACTGCATTCAAGGTTCTTTAAAACATCAGATAGAGTCAAATAAAGACCCATAAGTTCTCTCATAACGCCATAACTAATAAAAAATTACGAAGGATAAGTGTGATACTACGAGTTAAATGAAATAAAATGTATCTAGAAAATACGAATTTGTTGTTTTCAAAATCATCATTCAATTTATTGATAAGGGATATTTTAATGCAGCCTTAAAAAACACGTTCTTGGTTGTCTTTAAAATTTGGTATTTTATATTTTTAAAACCTGATACGGTACAAATTCAAAGATGATATTCGAATTTAAGACATCTTAACCTTTTTAAAAAGTATTGTTTTGTTCATGAACCAGACGAAAACGAATTTTTTTCTACCGGTGCAATAATAACTTCTTATTCAAAGTTAAAAAATACTGTTCGAAATTAGTAAAATCAATTTTTGATTCCTTAAAAATAAATGCAGGCATATATTGACTTGAAGCTAATATAATCTTTTTCTTCGTTCTAAAAGTTTATACATATTTTCTTCTAAAAAATTATTTTGTAAACATCTACAGACGATGAAGCTATTAGGGGAGAAACATACAGAGAGCCAACTTATTTCCAGTACCAACCTTCTTCATATTCAAAATATTTTAGATCTTGTAAATTGTGTTCGATTTTTTTTATGTTGAGAATCTTAAACTTTTCTTTGGTTACTTCTATTCCAAGATAAAATATCAATGTAAATATATAAGATTTATTCCTTGTAAAAAATTAAAAAAAACTTCTTAATTTACTTATTTATTGCAAAGACAAAACAATTAAAAATCAATTAGTCCCCCTTTACAAGTGAAACTTTATTTGAAACTTTTACAAAAGGGTTAAAAGTTCCAAAAGATATAAAACTCAATGTAAAATTGTAAAGTCTATAAGTTTGCTGACCACATTATAAGTCGTAGTTAAATATAAATATTACTTTAACCAGGAAGTTTTTGAAGTCCATTTAAAATAGATATTCAAACATTTTCAAAAACCCTTCTTTCCTAATTTAGGTACGTAATATTTGTCTGGGGTTTAGTGTGAATATAGTTTTTGTCTTGGGTACTATTGATTGAATTAAATTGGAGAGGTTAAATATTCTTAAATTTCTTAATATGTTTTTATTTAAAAAATGGTTATTTTAAAGGAAAACTGAAGTTTCTTAAAAAAAACAAGATTAAAATGCACCCTTAAGGTTTTATAATGTTTAAGGATGATTATATCAAACATCAGAGCAAAGTTCCTTAAAATATTAAAAACATACCAATTCCAATTCAAAAAATGTGAAATTCCTAGAAATGGAATATTTTGAGTTTCAAACAATCAATTTTGTTAAAATTAAAGAAATATTGCAGAGAAAAAAATAAATTTCAGATTTAAAAAAATTATAATTATGGAGCAAATTTACCCTCAAATACTTTTCTACCAGATTACGTGTTACGTCACAATTATACCAACTTTACATTCATTGCAAATTCATTTGATTTGATGTTAACTAATAGGGTACGGGTCCCGGGTCCTGCTTGTATAATACTCGTATAATCTCAGTGGACACAAAATCACCTGAGAGTGTTTAGGGAGCTCCTGAACTTAATATGTATTTTATTCTTGTATATTTTTGCATATAAAATAGTTCCTTGATGTAACAAAAGCAAAAAAAAAAACCCTTAAAAACTTGTACGTATACAAGAAGAGCCATTACAAACTTTGATACTCGTACCTTTTTCAAACACACAAAATTACTCCTGTGGGTATCATTTTACTGTACATTAAGGGTTGTTGTTTAAGCAGCTTGTATATCATTTGTCAGATTATACGATGACCTCTATAAGGGGTGTTTTAAAATGTTCCTTAATCAAAAATAGTTTTAGACGATTTTTAAAAGTCAATTTTGATTTAAAAAAAGCAGTTTATTAAAATTGTGATGTTTCGTCCTAGTCTTATAATAAATCAGTCTTTGCCTCTTTTTTACAAAGAAAAATTGAAGTTTTAGAAACCTCGGTCTAAGATGACTCTGATCCATCGAGGTTTAAGAAAATATTCGTTAGAACTTTCATATGTTATTAGATCAAGGCTAAAAGCTATAAAAACCATTGTTAAGTACTCAATGAGTTTAATGGTTCTGCAGTGATATCAATAGATTGAACGTGACAGTAAGTTTCGTCTGCAAAAAAATGGACTAAAAATACCACCTTTATGAAAATATACACATGAAGATCATTGATCTTTATTGGCGTTAAAGAAAAAATTACACCACCATCTCAAAATTTCGGCAAAAATTCCAGTTAAGAGAAAATGTTGCTTTAACTAAAATTTTTGGCATTTTAAGTTTGAAAACTGAAGTTCTACAATTTTCAAATCCCAGTTCGATTCTTTTCATCGTGAACCTTGTATCTACAAAATTAAAACTCAACTTTTTGATGATCGATAAATTTTGTCATGTTTTCAAAAAAATAAAAGTAAAAAGTATGGAGACAATTTCTAAAAAACATTATTTTTTTATGAGTGCTCAAAATATTTAATTTTGTAGAAAAGTGGCTTGAAAAAAAATCTGACGAGTTGTTGAACCCTTTTAACATTCTACCATTTTTTTAAAAAATCAAAACTCAATATTTTATTCATCACTGAATCTGTTTCTATACACCATAACCATAATTTCCGTTCAACAAAAACCTGCCTGTTTTTTTAACGGTTTTGTCTCTTTTCAACAATTTAATAAACATACACGTACATCCGTCCAAAAAGCAAAACCCATTTTTGTGCAATGAAATTAAGGTGAACCCGTTAACAATAACAATAAATACCACCCTAACCAACCCCCTACTCACATGCTGACATTATATGTTCATTCTTTCACTTCTGAGTGCCGGTCCTTACTTCTTGTGTGAATATATTTGCTATGAAAAAAAAATCCAACTCATAATTTCAACAAACCTCCCTTCTCTAACCATCCTTGGCCATTTTCACAATCCAACCCCCTTCCACCATCACCTCGCACCTTCACCACCACCATCTCGCTTTGCTATGCTATAACAACTTTTTTCACATTTAATTTGCTCTTCTTTCTCTTTTCCTTCTTTTTCTTTTTCCATTCTGCCTTTTCATAATGTACTTCTTCATAATTATTATTTCATTTCCTATACTTTTTCTCTGCCAAGATGAAAATGGTTACAGATCCCTGAGCAACTATTTGGTGCCACTGTTTCTGTTTCTGGTTCTATATCTACATCACATACCTATACCCCATAATTTCGAAATAGTGGGGTACCCAGCTCGAAACGGAGAGGTTGAAAGAGGGCACTACTGTTTACATTATCCTTTGCTCTGACTCTTACTGTAGCGGTATACTACAGCACTTTACACAGTACAGAGATGATGATGATAACGATGTCGTTGGGGTGGTGTGGTGTGGCTAGGGGTGGCAGTGGTGTTGCAAAGGTTGTTGGCGGGGCAGAGTTCGTGTATTTAACTCCCAGCAGGAGTGGTAGGTCGAAGCGTATACACATTCATCCTTTGCTAACTTGTGAACGACGACGACAAAACAGACAAAACAACACACAAGAAAAAAAAAAAAACAAGAATCGTAAAACTGACTGAACGACTGCCATTGAAGAAGGTTTTCATTCTCGTGTGGGCCGATGCCGATGGAGACTGAAGACTGAGAGGTAATAACGGCAACATAGGAGGGGATGATAGAATTTAGAACTTTTTTCTTTTTGCTCTTTTTCTCATGGAAAAAGGACAACGACGACAATGCGAGGAATATAGAGAGAAAACTGAGAAACTTTTCCATTTTCTTCTCTGAATTTCACATTGCTCCTGTCTGTACAGAACCCCCCTATCACTTCTCCCCCTCCCCCAATCACTGAACCACCAACATCACGGATCCATCGTCATTGCTCTCGACAAATGACTTCATAGCAATACACGTATCTATACTTATAGAAGATTCGCAAACATACTGTTGCCGTTATAAGGATTTATATTACGGAGAAGAACAAAATAAAACAAAGACAGCAAAAACTAAAAAAAAAAAGATGAAGTAAAAACGAAATGTTAATAACGGCAAGACATGGTATGGAGGCGGAAGTACGATGTTAGGAAGAAGATGGTTGATTTCGAAGGGATTTTAATGCGATGATGTCGATCTCCATAAAAGAAGAACACAAAAATGTTTGTGTGTAAGGCTGTGTTAGTGGATTTGTGTGTGTGTGTGTGTGTTTATGAGAACAAGGACGAAACAAGAAGAACACAAAAATAACAACAACAAAAAAAAGACACAAGAAGAAAATGGATTTAAAAAAAAATATCCAAGAAGCAGCAGAAACTTTATTGTTGCAAGAGAAAGAAAAACCTGGAGTTCATAAGTTATAAACAGGGTCTTCTGTTTGTATGATACAGTTTTGTGTTTGGTTGTATGTATTTGTGTGAAAAATACGCTAGGGCCTTCACAAGCACTCATACAGCACTGAATATAGAGGAAGAGTATTGGAATTGAAATTCTGAAATTATGGAAAACTTCTTTACGAAATGTCAACGTTGAAGATGACTATACCTACGACTGACGACGACGATGGCAAAAGGAAGGACGAAGACCGTAAGACTAGAATGGTTTGTTGACTATGAAAAGGATATAGGTATACAAAAACTTTGTTATTGGGATGTGAAAATATTTGGTAAACAGAGCTGCCAATTGATATGTATAATTGTATTAATGTTAAATTTATTGTTTTATATAATAACAAAGAAAAATAGAAACAATATCGTAAGATTTTGAAAAATATTCTTTATTGTGTGCTTAAAGCTTCTTTGATTTCCTCAGGAAGGATGCATCAGAGGATGTTTGCTTTACAGGTGTTTGAATGAGAGTCGAAATAAAAAATATGAAAATACCCTCCGTGTTTTTATCAAGGTCATGACCAGAAATCAAAAGCCAAAAAATACCACAATGTCCCAAAGGTAGTAAAAATTTCTGGTCATTTGTAAAAAACTTACGAAACACCACGTCATCCTTGGTTCCTACGTTTGTCCACAATGACAAGTCAGAGAGGGGTTGAAAAGAGATGTCGGTGCACATCGGTTCAAAATACCTGAATATTTCAATGGTTGGGAAAGACAGAGTGTGTCAAGGCATTCCACATTCGCGTAGTATGGCTAAAGAACGAATCTCTGTACTTCACAGTATGATCGAAGTTGGGCTCGAGGGTATATTATTGAGCATTCCTAGAAGCGCGAGTATTACGGTTGAACTGTTTAAGGGAAGGAATGCAATTGGCTACTTTTCTAGAGCATAAACCGTTACAATAACGGTAAAATAGGTTGAGACAAGAAACATTTCGACCATGTTCAAGGGACGTAAATGATCTTATGATGGCACTATCACCAATCAATCTAAATGTTCTACGTTCAATACTGCACCAGCCCACATATGGGAGTTATACTCAAGCTTTAGACGTATGAAAGTCTTGTAGATAACAGCCAGATCAGAAGGGGTGAAACATTTCTTGCATCGCCTAAGGAAACCAAAACACCTTGCGGCATTTTTGGCGACATCGCGTTTGTGATCATTCCACAAGAGGTGCTTGGTGACACACATACCGAGAATATCGAGGTGTTCAGTCTCATTGATGCAAGTGCCATCCATGGATAATGGAATTGGGGGTATATTTCGCTTTAACGATACAAGACAGCTTTTGCGTGTTTAAAGCATTTAATTCAACGCGTTAATTTAATCCCCATTGAACAATGCTGTTTAGGTCGGAATTTAATGAGCTTATCATATTTTGTCGTTGCAGTTCCACATCAGAAGAAGACGGATGTGAGTCTGAAAACGAATATGAAAAGATAGGAGTACTATCGTCAGCGAAACAATGTATTGGATTGAATGTTGCATACATTAGATCATTAATAAAAATGAGAAAGAGTGTTGGAGATAAAACAGATCCCTGGGGCACACCAGCATTTATATTATGGTTTTTAGACTTGAATCCCTTTTGCGGTTTTTCATCCGCTCGGAACGAGACTTGAGGAGTAGGACAGATGAAAAGCTTAAGCAGTGGTTTTGCTAGCGATAAAAAAACACCTATTCAGAACAATAGCGGGGATACCATCCGCTATAGTACGAGTGCGAAAAAAGATTTGCCCCATAGAATCATTAACTCGATCAAGTACAGGCGGAGTCATAACACTCACTGGAAACGTTGAATTGGCGGCGAACTGCCCAGCAAAGAGATTTGCTAACAAATAGAGTGTCATTCACAACGAGCGTAGGAACCGAGAAAGAGGAAGAATTCCTCACATTTTTTACAAATGACCAAAAATTTGTGCTGCCTTTGGGACATTGCAGTATTTTTTGCCGTAATTTTTGGTTATGTAAGAAGTTGGTCCGTTGAATATGGGCGTTGCAGGCCTTCCTGGCTTGCTTGAACCTATTCCGGTTTTGCTCAATTGGATTGGCTTTAAAACAACGGAAACTTAATTTCGTGACCCTAATAACCTCTTCACAGCTCGCATCGAATCATGCGTTTTCCTTAGGTCTGATGCTTTTAACCCTATTCGGGATAAAAGTTCTCATTCTTAGGAGAATCAAACTTTTGATCATATCAGCGCTGGCGTCAACGTCACTATCAAGGAAGCATAGTGACCAGTTAAAGATCCTAAAATAATTATTGAGACCGTCCCAGTTGGCTTTCTGCTATTGCCAAACCGTTCTCTTAAGAGCTTACTGATTTACAGCAAACAAGCTGTATTAAAAACTCAAAAAATCGAATTCTCTATTTAGTCTTTTCTTCTGACGCTATTAGTACTCTTGTTCTAGAGTCTAGATCAGGAATTACTAATATTGACAAATATCACCCCCCGTTGGACATTTTTTTTGACTTAAGTAATCACCTTACTAATCACAGTAATTCTTTTGATTGCTTATATAATTTTGATTTCAGAAGAGCCAATTTCCAGCAGTTGTCTGAAGATTTAACCATTTCTGGAATTGCTGATACACTAGCATTTTCTAACATTGACGAAGCAGTATCAACTTTTTATAGGATCCTTAATTGTAATTTTGAAAAAAATGTACCGATAAAGAAATCAAGAAATACAAACTTTAGCCATCCTTGGTACACGAAAGAATTGCGTTTACTGCGTAACAAAAGAAATAAGGCATGGAAAACGTATCTCAAAGCTCTGTCTCCAGTCAACTTCTCTTTTTATGTTGAACTCTTTAACCAATTTAAATCTCTTTCTAATTATTTATATGCTTGTTATGTTACTGATATGGGCACCTCTTTGAAAGAGAATCCTAAAAAATTTTGGAATTTTGTAAACTCAAAGAAAAAATCTGATGGCTTTCCAGTTATCTTCAATTACAAGAACCTTTCGTTAGATAAAACTTTTGATATCTGTAACGCTTTCGCGACGAATTTCCGTAAGTCATTTGTTAATAGCCCTCAAGAAGTTGATGAAGTATATTTTCATAATAATCACACTTTTTCGCAAACTAGCTGTAGCCACATACCTGTGCTACAGAGTACGGTCCTTGATCTTTTATCTACGTTGAATGATGACTGCTCAGCCGGTCCTGATGGTATTCCCCCGATAGTACTAAAAAAGTGTAGTAATGTTTTAGTTGAACCCATTACGTTTTTATTCAAACTTTCCCTAAAAACAGGCAAATTTCCCAGTATATGGAAGAAGTCATTTCTTACACCAATTTTCAAGAAAGGTAACAAGTCAGATATAAGCAACTACAGGCCCATTGCAAAGCTTTCTTGCATTCCTAAAGTATTTGAACAAGTTGTTTGTGAAAGCGTAGCATATTTTAGTAAAAATATAATTTGCGAACAGCAACATGGTTTTGTGAAAAAAAGATCAACCGTTACTAATCTCCTCACATTCTCAAACATATGTTCAAACGCTTTAGAACAAGGTTATGAAGTTGACTGTGCATACACTGACTTTTCTAAAGCTTTTGACCAACTAAGCCACGAAATTATTTTATTTAAACTTAAGGCTCTTGGTTTTCCACCATTTTTCTTAGCTTGGATTAAGTCATACCTTGAAAACAGATCCTACGAGGTAAAATTTAGAAATTGTCATTCTGAACCTTTTGTTGCTCAATCTGGTGTTCCCCAGGAAAGCCATCTTGGCCCTTTTCTGTTCATCCTGTCTATTAACGATGTATCGTCATGTCTACGCTCAAGTGAACTTCTTATTTTTGCTGACGATATGAAGATTTTCAAAATAATAAAGTCAAACCATGATCGTATTCTTTTACAAACCGACATTGATAGTTTCACATTTTGGTGTGGGAAAAATAGCCTTTTACTCAACCCTTTAAAATGCCAGACTATAACTTTCACTAAAAAACTAATCAGTAACGTATTTGACTACTGTATATCACAGCAAAAACTCTGTCGTGTCTCCACATTTAAAGATTTAGGTGTACATTTCTGTTCGAACTTAAAGTTTACACATCACATTAATGTTATTGTTAATAAGGCAAGTTCTATGCTTGGTTTTATAAAACGCTGGGCAAAGGAGTTCAATGATCCCTATGTTACCCTTTCTTTGTATAATTGCCATGTTCGTCCTCATCTTGAATATGCTTCGCAGGTATGGACTCCCTATTACGAAATTCATAGAAAACGTATTGAATCAATTCAACATAATTTCATTCGCTTTGCTCTAAAAGGTCTTCCTTGGAAAGATCCCTATGATCTGCCTCCCTATGAACATCGTATTCTACTTCTTCAAATGCAATCTCTCCATCAAAGGCGTGTTAATAATGACTTAGTATTTTTTCATCAACTCATTAATGGTGAAATTGATGCACCTTATTTGCTATCTTGTGTACATTTGAATTACCGGGGCGGAACTCTTCACCTGCGCACGTTTGATTTTATACATATTGACTTCCATAGAACTAACTATGGCAAGAATGAAGCTTTAAGTCGAATGAGCATTTTATATAACTTAAACTGTTCATCGATAGATTTAAATTTAAATAAGGTGGGATTAAAATCATTGTTTAGAACCAGTGCTCCACTATCGTAATTTTTTGTTCTGTAATAGTTAAATGCTAATTTTGTTTTGTATTTTGTGCGTGTGTTAGGCTATATTTGTATTATTTTTTACTAACAACTAACACATGCTCTTATGATGAGCCTCTGATCGTAGTTTGACGCTTGCTATAAGCTTACTACTTTCTGAAATTCTGAAGTGTAAAGAGCTCTTTTTTTAACTGAACAGGTTTGACACGAGAAATTTGCTGATATTACACGATGGTCAGATGTACCTAGAGGAGGTAGAACACTAACAGTGTACTTATCAGGGTCAGAGGTAAGAAACAAGTCAAGAGTGTTTTCTGCCCGGCCTTCAACGTCCGAAATTCGGGTGGGCTCGTTGACTAGCTGAGTTAGGTGGTTGAACTCTGCACACACACCATCGGGTGTTGTCTGGCCTAAATGTTGAAGCCATGAAGAATTGTGTACATTGAAATCGCCCTTAACAACGATTTCAGTGTGAGGCTAGAACGGAACGATTCTTTGTATGGAATCAGACAAAGCATCAAATTGACAAGATGTTGATACTATGTCTAAATTCGGGTTTCGATTAAGGAAGCAGTAGTGAATGATTTGCTTTTTTACGGAGAATTTAAACCATATATAATTAAAAAAGGAATTGGTGCAAAGACCATATTGTGGTAAGAGCTGATAAGCAACACCATTCCTAATGTATATGGCGAGATCACCATGGTGGGAAAAAAATAATCGCACCAAGTTATACCCTTGAATAAAGAATTCAGTGGGATCGGAATCCTCACCAATCCGCTGGGCCGAATAGTATCTCCACAATTATTCTGAATTTTTTCACAGATAGTGATCATGATGTCTTTATATAAAGTGAAGATTAAATCCAATAAATGCCATAAACTCAATTGATTTCATTTACTTCTAAAGGGGGTTACCTAGGCGTATAAGAATTTTTTTTATAATTTAGTTTTTAAATTTTCTTTGTTTTAAGGCTTGATTAAAATAATATTCTTAATAAAACATAGACACAAATAAAAAGCTTGTTTATAATATTTCATTACCATAAAGCTAAATTACTATTGAATGACCTGACAGACTTATTTAAATTCTTAAAGTTGATCCTCGATTGGCATCACTATAAGAAACGAAAGAAAAATATTCTCTATTTTATCCTTTGCTCTCTTTATAACCATCATTTCAAAGAAAACCCCTGTTAAAAAAAAGAAAAAGTGAAATCCACACAACGACAGAACGGTCAAAAATAAGCATACCTACAAGCTATGCAGCACAAGAGAGAAAGATTGTTATAATATGGCCTGGCATGCGATTCAATTCAAATAAGGTTGACTTAAGTGAAGGCTGCATCAATATACAAATATAGAACTTGAACCAAAGAGAAGAGTGAGTAGAGGAGTTAAGAAAGGACGATTCAGAAGACTTGTTATTCTATATGTTATTATTGTTGTTGTTAGTTTGTATGTGTAGGAGTATTTTTGTCGGCAGGAAAAGTTTTTCCTAAGTTTGTTATTTTTCTTTTTGTGTTCTTCTTAGTTTTTAATGCTGTCATGTCGTTTTGAAAATGCTCAGAATACTTTAAAATGCTCCTAACATTAATACCAATATGCTTATGCTGTGTAGGGAAGACAAATAAATGTCTATACTGGGTTGTTTGGGACCTAGTGCATGTGAATCTACGTATATATTGTTATTGTGGAAAATTGGTTATATGTTAAAATGTTTGCCACTGTTAGAAAGGATGCAAATGCATACACAAGTTTACCCATTGATGACGACGTCCAAAAACCGAAGACCAGCGACCAACGAAGAACGACGTGATGGGTGTAAATATGAAAATGGTACCTTCAACATTTATGAAAGGGTGTGTTAGATCGAGAGGATGTTTAAAAGTTAGGTTAGTTTTTTGTAATTTCTTGAAATTGTAATGTCATGTCGAAAAGATGGTCATAAGAAAATGGAGACAAAGTTAGGATACTAGAATAATTGTCCAGTTTTTAAAATATTGGATTTTTAGTAAACAATATGTAAAAAATATATTTAAAAATAAATTATTTATTTTTTTACAGGTGTTTTGTAAATATTTGTGCAAGAAAATGTCAAGAACTTGCGTATGATCAATATACTTCATCTAAGGTTAGTACAAACTCATGTAATTTGTATGGTTAAGATGTTTCAAAATATAATAAAATGTTGCAAAAATTTCAAAATTTTGGTATAGGTTCATAAATCCACAAGAACATAATAACCTAGAAATAAACTATATACGTAAAATATTAATTTCTAGCTTTTAAGAAACTTAAACTATGTTCTCAAGTTCTAGGGTATGAATGTCAGAAAAACTCCAGACCTGTTGCTTACATATCTAATCTCCTACCTAGACACACCTAACCATAGTGTTAAATCCGATAAATTTTTGTTTATATTGTGCGTGCATTAAGAGGGGTTATGAATACCCTTAAAATGATAAAACAATGTGCGAGCAATTAGAAAAGGAGAATAGGATTACAAAGGCGAAACTGATGCACATTGGTTTTGAATGTTTGTACATTGTCATTGACGACTTAACAGTACGTCCGAAATTGAGCTCTAGGGTTAACTGATGGGCATTCCTAGAAGTAGGAATATAACGATTGAATTGTTTAAGGGGAGGGATTCAACTGACTATTTCACTATAGCATTGTTCGTGTAAATATCGTTAAATCAATGACAGGCATGAAACCTTGGGGCGGTGTTCAGGAGAAGCAAATTTCAAACGATACCCTTCAATTCTATCAAAAAGACTCAAGTACGTTATTGGGGTACCAGCCCAAATATGACAGTTACACTCAAGTTTTGGACAAATAAAAGCTTTTTTAATTATAGCCAGACCAGAAAGGGTAAAATACTTCTTGCATCGTCGGAGAAAACCTAAACACTTAGCAGCATTTTTGGCTATGTCAAACATGTGATCACTCCACAACAAGTGGTTTGTGATGCACATACCCAATACTGATAGTGGTTCTGTTTCCCCGATGCATGTACCCCTCATGGATAGTGGCACTAGGAAGGGTTACGCTTTTGCTACAGCATTGAGTTTTCGAAGCATTAAATTCTAAACGGTTTTTGATTCCCCATAAAACAATGCTGACATGGGTAGTCCACATCCGAAAAACAAGGATGTGAATCTAAAAACGAATAAAAAAAGCTGAGGGTCTGTCATCAGCGAAACAATTTAGTGGGTTAGAAGTTTCAGAATAAAGATCATTTATAAAAATAAGGAAGAGAGGTGGAGACAAAACTGAGCCTTAGGAAATCAGATTTGAACCGTTCCATTATTATTTTCATTAAACTGTCCGAAAGGTAATTTCTAGCCCAACAAAAATGAGATTCTTCAATACCAAAAGCACGCATTTTTTATAAGAGAGTTTGGTGCCAAACTCTATCAAATACTTTTGAAATATCAAGTGCAATAATCTTACCTTCTCCAAAACGATGTAAAGATTTTTTCCACTGTTCGGTGAGATAAACCATGAGATCACCAGTGGACCAAATGCAACGAAAGCCATACTGACGGTCATTGAGAAGCTTTCAATCTTCAAGATATTTCTTAAGTTCGTTTTTTTTCTAGGTTCGCAGACCTGTTAAGTCCGTTGGGAACCCTTTAAGGGGTATAGGGCCTCTACTACGCCTACGCGCCATCGTGTACGTTTTTCGGAGATGTGTTTCAGCTCCCTCTACCTCTTGCCTTGTGAAGCTGATTCCGCCTCGACTGTCCTACACCATGTGCTTCCCGGTTGTCCAGCTCTTCTTCCTTCTTCTGTGAACTGATTCCACTGCATTGCTTGGCCTGTAATGCAATTTCGAAGCGTATGAACAATCCATTGCCACTTACGTCTTCGTATTATAGATTCTATTGGTTTCTGACCTTTCCTTTCATGAAGGACCTCATTTGAAATACGGTTCGGCCAGAAAATTCTTAAGACGTTACGGTGACATCTATTTACGAAGGTTGGCAGCTTTCTTTCTTCCAAGTGCTGCACCTATATAGAAGCACAGATTCAACATTTGTTCGAAATAGTCGTAGTTTTGTTCTTAAGCTGCTAGAGTTATTCCTCCAAATTTTTGACAGCATACCAAACCCTGCTTTCGCTTTGCTGATGCGGTAGAGGACGTCTTGGTTGGTTCCGCCTTCGATGGAAACGATGCTTTCCATTTGTTGAAAGCTCTCCACTTTTTCCACCGGTTGCGAAAAAATATTTATATTAATTTTCAGCCCCAAAACTTCTAAGCAAGCAAACATCGTCCACGTAACCCAAGTACTTTAAATATAGGATGTAAAAGTCCATTGGATCCCTCCACTGCCTGACAGAGCTGAGCGCAGTACATCGCTTATCACTAACAAAAACAATATTGGCAACAAAATACAGCACTGTCTGACTCCACCTACCATATCGTGCGGAACGTGACACTTGGATTCATGATAATATGCTGCCTTAATATTAGCAACTAGTATTTCTGGGATGCTTCTCTAACGTTATCAAAGGCCTTTTCGAAGTCGATGAACAGCAGATGTAGTGGTGATAGATATTCAACGCACTGTTCAAAAATGATCCGCAGGGTGTTAATATGATCAATACAGGAGGATCCAGCGTGGAATCCTGCTTGTTCTGCATCGAGTGTGGCCTCAAGGTGTTCTCTAATGCGTTCCAGTATAACTTTTGCTACTATTTTGGCAACGGCTGGTAGAACGCAAATTCCTCTCCAGATTTCGCACTTTCTAAGAACTTCTTTTTTTTAGGAGCTTGACGATAATCTCTTCTTCCACTTATGGGGGAAGCTTTCGGTGGTCTAGGCTTCTTTTATGAGCGGATAAAGCAGTTCGCTTGATGACGTTCACGCTGCTTGTAAAAGCTCTGCGGGAATTCCATCAAGTCGTACCGCTTTGTTGTTCTTAAGTGCTTTAATTGCGGCAACGATCTCATCTTTACTGGGAGGTGCGGTGCGTATTCGGGTACTAGTTTCTTCAGGCACTTAAGAAGGTATCGGCTGTACGTTTGTTTGTAAACACCCGGTTAAAAACCGTTGATAAGTGTTCTTTCCACCTTCTGACTTGGTCATCCGCTGGACTTATCACAGTACCGTCTACTTCTTTCACCAGGTGTTGCTCTGAGCTGTGTGATATTTCTTAAATGAAAATTAATCAGCGTTTCCATGATCTTGGAAAGAAGAGATGTAAGTGCAATTAGACGATAGTTAGAGGGTCAGAAGGATTCGCCTTTTTTAGGGACAGGCTGGACAAATGCAGTTTTCCGTCCACTCATAAAGAGACCAGTAGAATAGGACAGATTTAAAAGATTACGCAGTGGTTTTTCCAGCATTGAATAGCATTTCTTTAGAACAAAAGCGTGAATACTATCCGGGCCAGCGGATTTTTGAACGTCAAGATCTTTGAGTACTCTAGCAATTGTACTAGTCCTAAAGAAGATTTGTCCCATAGAAACGTTTACGGTTACAAGTACAAGCGGAATCATGTCACTTATTAGCAGCATCGAATTAATAGCAAACTGTGTTGCAAGGGAATTGCCTTTATCTATCGAGCTTACAAAATGAGTGCCATTGGAAACGAGCGTAGGAACTGACGATGAGTGTTGCACACATTTTTTACAAATTACCAGAAATTTTGATTACCTTTGGGACATTGTAGTATTTTTTGCCGTAATTTCTGGCCATGCAAAAATGTGTCCAAAAATTTGCAAAAAATGACCGTTACAAGTCTTTCTAGCTTGTTTAAACTTATTTTGGTTTTATTCAGTAGGGTTGGCTTTATAAAGTAAGAAACTTACAACTTTAAACCTAATAACCTCTTTACAGCTAGAATCAAATCAACAGTTTTTTTTAGGTTTGTTAGATTTCGCCCCATTCTTGATAAAATTTCTCATTCCACAACAAATTAAGTTTGTAACCATATCTGCGCTGAAATCCACGTCACTATCGAGGAAGTATAAAGTAAAAGTTCCTGAAGCAGTTGTTAAGACCGTTCCAGTTGGCTTTTTCATATTTCCATACGGTTCTCGCAGGGTTTTTTTATTTAACTGGGGTTTTTCAGCATGAAAAATCAGCAGATATGACACAATGTTCTAATGTGCCTAAAGGTGATAATACACTAACCGCATCTATTTATTAGGATCAGAGTTAAGAAACGAGTCTAATATTTTCGTGGTAGAAGCTCCTAAGAGCTTCTCGCAATCCGAGAACTTTTCTTCCTGGTTAGTCATAAAACCTAGTTTATTAAAACCTTATTTTACAAAGAAACAAATTTTAGAGGCTTTCAAAATTTAAGTTTTTGAGAAATTTGATTCCAATAAAATTATGACTAATTTGAAACCACAAAAAAAGTTTGAAAATCCCATACTTAAGGAATTAATTCAGCGGATACAACAAGATGGTTGGAAGTTTCTAGATGAGATAGAATACTTAAAGTGTACTCATCAAGATCAGAGATAAAAGAAAAAGCTCAAAAGTGTTTCTGCCGTTCATGCCATATGATAAAATGTGTGTTATTGTTTTAATACAAGACGAACAGAACTACTTTAAAAAATGCCGTAATAATCTAAAGCTGTTAACATTTTTGATTATTTGGAAAATATATGAGGTCCTTAAACTTGTTGTCAATGACCCTCTATTAGAAAAAATTTTTTGGATAAAATTTGGGTACATTTTTTTAGAGCAATAAAACTCAAACAAATTACTTTACTTTTTTCTATTTCGTTGAAGAAAAAAAAAGAAATTTGAATTGAATTTGAATTTCGAAGGTTTTTGAAAACACAGAGAAACATTGAATTTTTAAACTCTATATTTTTATTCACTTTTGTCTTCTTTCTCTGTATCGAATTGATCGATTCGAAACATTTTACTTATTATAAAATGCATCCTCTTAGAATATCCTTTTTTTCGCCTGTTTCTTTTATTTTAAAGTCAATTTTCGTTCTCTCTTATTCTCTTTCTTGATTTTTATATGATTCTACTATTTCATCATAAGTATATGTATAAAGAACTATAGAGCATCTATAGAATTACCCTTCATGCAAGAAAAGCAAGGACGTGCAAACTTTACTGTTGATCTAAAACGTGTTGTATCCTTTTGCACTTCATCATCATACTGTGTTACAGTGTTCTGTCTGCGGAACATAAACTGCATTTTCACTGCTCTCTGGCACGACAAGAACCCAAACCAACGATATGGCGATAGAGAAGTGAAATACAAAAATCAACCCCTCTTATCCTTCCTGATGTTTTTTTTTTTGTATTCTTCTCTAGAATCCCCATTTTCAACCTAGTTTAAGGTTTTTGGCGCAAAGTTGAATTTTGTATATTTTCTTTTTCGTCTTCAACCTTGTTCCATTCTCTCTCACCCCATCTATAGGTACCTACCGTATATTTCCATAGCTCCATCATCATACCTCTTACCTAAATTTTATTTAGGTAGGTACGAACGAACTATACGAACGATATCCAACTTCTTTCCATCGTCATTTTATGGGTCGAGGTTTCAGGTTTCATTGTTTGGGTTGAACGGTTCGTTGACTGTACTGGAGATAATTGGAGTGTTGGTTAGCACTCAATACTCGAACTCGTACTTGCTCTCTCTCTGCATTGTAGTAGAATGGATGTAGTTTCCTCCTCCTGAATCCTGATGATGTTGAAAACTTTCGAGGCTATAGTGAAATAGGTATTCCATCATCAACCCTATCCCATCATACTCGTACTTCATACCTCGTACACCTACGAGTATATACACGCTTGCACTTACACATCTACTGACAGGGTGGATAATCGAAAACGTTCTATCATTGCTCCTCGGTGTTTTGAATTATTAATCGAGTATTGGCAACGCTTAGCACAATGTGAGTATAATCGGAGTTTCGAAACAAACTTTGTGTGTAGCTTGCCATACGCTGTAAGCTACGGTCGATGTATCGGTGGTCGTCGAGAATGTGTAGAGTGTGGGGTTGGTTATCTCTTAAACATCCACCCTTATTTAACCTCTATGTTCACTTTACTTTACCCTGGTGATGAAATGAAAATGTTCACTTTTTGAATAATTTTGTCCAGAAGGAGGGGCGAGAAACTATAGAATTGAACAGAATTTCATGTATTAATTTGACAAGTAGATAAGTACATATACCTTCTTTGAAGTTGATTCAGTAAATGTCTGTCAACAGTTAAGAGATCCAGATGAAGATCATTAGGGTCTAGGAATTAGATTAAAGTAAACTTCAGACATGTGCGTTTTAATATTACTCCAGTTCATTTAAATGACTTTTGAATGCCGATTGATTTCCATGCCAATGTTGACTTAATGAAAATTATAAGATTCCATTTCAAACTTTAACTTTGGTGGTTATAACTGATTATATTGGGTTTTGCTAATTTGTTTGGTTTAATAGGCCAATCATAGGCTTTTTGATCGATAAATAAGGTTAAACAAAGTTAAATGAGGATGAAAAGGGTTAAACAAGATTAAAGGAGGATGAATAAGGATGAATGAAGATGAATAAGAATGATAGAGGGTGAATGATAATAAATGAGGATGAACAAGGATGAATAAGGACGATTAAGGATGATTAAGGATGAATGAGGATGAATGAGGATGAATGAGGATGAATGATAGATGAATGAGGATGAATGAGGATGAATGAGGATGAATGAGGATGAATGAGGATGAATGAGGATGAATGAGGATGAATGAGGATGAATGAGGATGAATGAGGATGAATGAAGATGAATGAGGATGAATGAGGTTGAGTGCGGTTAAATCAGGATAAATGAGGATCATAGATAAATGAGAATAAATGAGGATGAATGGGGTTGAATGGAGTTGAACGACGATGAATGACGATGAATAAAGATGAATGAGGATGAATGAGGATGAATGAAGATGAATTAGGATGAATAAGGTTGAATGGGGTTAAATGAGGATAAATGAGGACGATAGATGAATGAGGATAAATGAGGATGAATGAGGACGAATGAGGATGAATGAGGATGAATGAGGATGAATGAGGATGAATGATAATGAATTAAGATGAATGAGGATGAATGAGGGTGAATAAAGATGAATGAGGATGAATGAGGTTGAGTGCGTTTGAATGAGGATAAATGAGGATGATAGATGAATGAGGATGAATGAGGTTGAGTGCGGTTAAATCAGGATAAATGAGGACGATAGATGAATGAGGATAAATGAGGATGAATGAGGATAAATGAGGATGAATGAGGACGAATGAGGATGAATGAGGATGAATGAGGATGAATGAGGATAAATGAGGATGAATGAGGACGAATGAGGATGAATGAGGATGAATGAGGATAAACGAGAATGAATGAGGGTGAATGGGGTTGAATGATACTGAATGAGGACGAATGGGGATTAATGAGGATGAATGAGGATGAATGAGGTTGAGTGGAGTTAAATCAGGATAAATGAGGATGATAGATGAAAGAGGATAAATAAGGATGAATGGTGTTGAATGGAGTTGAACGAGGATGAATGATAATGAATAAGTATAAATGGATATGAATGATGAATTTGGATCAGTTTTGTTTTGTGAGAATGAGACAACTCACTTTTGTTAGGAAATACGATATTACTACGAACTTCTTTGGCAGCTCTCAGATTTGTTTGCGTCATTCTTAACCTTCTTCAAAATTATATTATAATTCATTTTTTGGTTTTCGTAAAAACTTCCTCAAAAATACTACAAACAAAATACATGAAGGAAATGAGTAAAATCTCTCCACAAGATAAAAATACATTATTAATGAAAATTTTCAACGGTTTTGCGAAAGATTTCCCAAAGTAATTTTCCTGCGTCAGTGTCACTTTTTTTTTGTCTTACTTTTGTCCTTTACCTACCCAAGTATGCGTTCAAGATTTTCCTTATTGGAGTAGGTAGTAGCAGATAGGTAAGTAGGTACAAGTATATATATCCTTGTTCCTTGATGGTGTTCTATCTTTATAAAGTTTTCTATTTTTGAGACGAACGTCTTTCGACTTTATTCAGTTAGTAGAAAGTTTATTTAAGAGATATCCTTCTTTGCCATGGCTGTCGACGTCTTCGTCGTCATCGTTGTCGTTGCCATCTTGTGTCTATATATTTTTTTTCTTCTACGTTTTGTCTTTTCGTTCAAAGGAAGAAATACAAAAAAAAAGAAGAAAAACCAAGAAAAAAAGTCAATTTTTATGCCACTTGTTCTTTGTGTGCTTAAATTTAGGTTGGGGATGGCTGATGTCTGGAGGATGATGGCATTGGGTTGAGGTTTTCTTTTTGCTTTTTTTTCTTTGTTTTTTATTTGGTTTAAATAACAAAGTGGGCAATGTCCCTGAGGATGAGATGTTTTTTAGTAGGATTTGTGTGGCATTGATTTTGCTCCATCTTCAGATGTGTACTTGAACATGTTTTTTTTTTAATGTTATTTTTTGGTCTTAAAAAAATTAATCGCAAAAACAATAAAGAGCAGAAAATATAATGATAATTTATTTCTTCGTTATTTTTTCATTTTATTTTTTCAGCTTTACGTATCCACTCACTTATGCTAGGTATAAATAAATATTGATTTTTTTTTTTTCATTTTAGAGGAAAAATTCCTCAAGTGAAACAAAACCTCGATTTAGTTCGAGAAAATCAACAGAATTAGGATTTTTCGTAATTTTATTTCAAATTTGTGTCTTCTTCAATTCTTAATAAAATAAAATTATCTTTTTTCTAGTTTTTAAAGGTTAACGAACCTTAAGGAATAAATCTTTTTAGAATGAGAACCAGAGAAAGGTTTCACTGGGATTATTCGAAATAAAAAATTACGTATACGCCAGAGTGTACACCAGTAGTTATAACTTGTTTTAATGAGAAAACGATTACCAATTTAAAGCCTAAGCATGATGTTATTTTCTCTTACTTATAAAATAGCAAAACTTCTTAAACACTTCTTCAAACATATAGTATAGGTCGGTATTGTGTGACTAAGTTTTTTGTAAGCTCGAATATGCTAAAAAAATCAAATTTTAAATTCAGAACATTTTAATTTTTAAACTAAATAGTTTCAACAACAATTTCTTAAGAAATTATTATATTATACTAGCTGACCCAGCCACTCGTTGCTGTGGATAATGTTTTTTGTCATATTAGATTGTTGTTAGGGAAAAGGTAGGAGAACATCACACATGGGCACCATTATAATTTTTGTACATAGATGACATTTGTAAAAAACATGTCCACCTTCATGACTGATTTTCTACTAATGTTACCCCTTATTACAATGAATTTATTATTAACAAACGAAGACAGAAACGTAAAAGCTGGTGGAAAATTTACTGGCTTGGGATTTAAAGGGCAAAGACTTTGAACACAATTAATCAAAATTTTAGTACAGTTGATGTAAAGCAAAAATCAATACAAAAGGATTTAATCCGGGGTCTTCCTCTACTGCACTGTCCTTTGGGTCTGGACTTAAAAACTTTCCGTGCCAGAGCATTGGTTTCTACGCGCTCTACGTGACCCAGCCATTTAAGTCGTTGGACGTTTACCATTCTTGGTAAGTGAACGTCGCTCTATAGCCCGAATAGCTCGTCGTTCATTTTTCTTTTACACTCCCCTTTTATGCATATACGGGACCGTATAGATCACACGAAGAAGGTGCTTTCATCCGCTTTTGAGGATGAGAATGATGAGCTTTTATATAGCGACACTTTGGTCCCTCGAGAGACTGCTTTGCTACTGAATTGCTTTCTTAGCAAAAAGAAACAGTAGTTAGCAAGAATTATTTTACGTTTTATTTCAGCACTGATGTTCTTTTCTGTGTTTATAACAGAGCCTAGGTAGACGAAGTCCTAGGCTACCTCAAGGTTATGTTTGTCGATAGTGACGTTTTGACCGAGACGTTGGCGGTGTTGTAAGTCCTTTCTAGAACATAGCATGTAATTTGTTTGCCCTCTTTAACCGTTAAACCCATTCTTGACACCTCTGTGTCAATATTTAAAAAAGCCAGATTGACATCACGATGAGTTCTTCCGATTATGTCAATGTCATCAGTATATGCTAGTAATTGGACAGACTTTTGAAAGATAGTGTCTCTAGCGTTGACGTACGATTTCTGCACTATTCTTTCAGAGAGCATTATATTGTCTAAGCATTTGACATCGAAAGGTTCTGTTAATTTGTTTCCAACCTTTATGGAGCTGCAGGAATGCACAAATGGACGAGTTTGGCAGAGATGCTAAAACTAGACATGTTTCTTTACAGCTCGTCCCTGTTGATGCTGACATATGCGGTGTTCTTGGGTTTTTTCTAGAATCTGCCGTAATGTGAATATTTGATCGACTGTGAACTTTCTTGGTCTAAAACCACACAGATAAGGAACTATCAAATTGTTGACGATGGGCTTTAGACATTCATATATTACGGCAGAGAAGATCTTACAGGCGATGTTAAGTAGACTGATTCCTCTATAGTTGGTGCAGTTAGAGAGTCTCCTTTTTTCAGGATCGTCAAACAATACTGAGGTTCCTTTCATCGGGCATGCTTTTTTCAGACCATATCTTACAGATAAGTTGGTGCATGCTGCTTTAAAGAGCTCGGCATTCAAGCCATCCGCTCTACCGGCTTTATTAGACTTCATCTTAGATATAGCAATTTTTACTTGATGTTATTAGTAAGGGCGGGATTGTTGTCTTTTGTCGTCTATTTTGAATGGATCATCATGCCTGACAGCGAAATCCGGTTTGTCTTCACTGTTATACAGTCTATAGAAGTGGTCCTTCCATATGATCAGCATTGACTGCGGGTCTACTATGATGTTTCAACTTTCGTTTTTTGCAACTTTAGGAAGTTCGTTTCGCCTGCTTATAAAACATTTGAACTTCAACCCTGCTTGAACCTCTCAACATCTTCGACATCACGTTTCTTATGCTCTTTCTTTTTTTTGAGAAGGTGGGGTTTCTCTAGCTCCTTCTGCTCATAGAACTCATGAGATGCTCTCGTTCTTTTATACAGCGCAGCTTTGAGTGCCTGTTGTTTGGCTGTGTTTGGCTATGTTTGGCTGCCGACATTCCTCATGAAACCATGACCAGGTTACTACCTTATTACTGCTCAGGTTATGAAAGAAATGCCATTGAAAGCCTTCATAAAACTCCAATATATATAATAAATGCATGCCTTAAGCCTCGGTATGTCCCGCACCATTGGAAAATTGCTGAAGTAATTGTCATACCAAAGCAAGGTAAACCAGATACAGAAGTGACGGCTTATGGCAAAAGTTTTTGAAAAACTGCTTCTGAAGAGACTTATCAAAATCAAGGAAGAAAGAATGTTAATCCCAAAAAATCATTTTGACTTTAGAAATTAACATTCCACGATAGACCAAGTTTATAGAATATCGGATGTAATAGAAAAGCATTAGAAGAAAAACAAGTATGTTCAACTATTTTCTTAGATGTTGCTCAAGATTTGACAAGGTTTGGCATGGGGGACTTAATTACAAACTGCAAAGGGATCTTCCCAGAATGTACTTTGAAATATTGAAATCGTAAATCTCAGACCGATTTTTTAGAGTAAGGTACGATCAAGAATAGTCGGAATTGAAGAAAATAGAAGACGGTGTACCACAAGGAAGTGTCTTAGGTGATTACTCTGTATTTACTATACATTGGGAATATTGCAGTTGGTAATCACACCATAATGGCCACTTTTGCAGATGATACCGCAATTTTGGTACCCGACAAATGTGTCTCTAATGCAGCAGTAAAACCACAAAATGCCGTCGACACAGTGAGAGCTTAGACAGAAAAATGACGTATTAAACTCAATGAAACAAAATCTTCATATATAAACTTTACAAATAAAAAGATAAATGGATGCAAAGCTTTAGTGAAAACAGCACATCACAAAGAAAAGAGAAGAACTAAACTTGAAATATAGAAAAATGTACTGGTTGCTTGGTATCAATCCAAAAAAAATAATGCTGTATAATCAAGTACTAAAGCCTGTTTGGACCTATGAAATCCAATTACGGGGCAGTACAAAGAAAACAAATACCGAAATTCCAAAACAAAGTCCTTCGTGGCATAGTTAATGCACCTTGGTACATAAGAAATACCGATCTACATCGTGACTTACAAATAGAAATGGTTACAGAAGTTGTTAAAAAATACGCTGTATCGCACAACCAGAGACTGCAAAGTCATACTAATTCTGAAATGGATTCCGTCTTGAATATAAGAGACCATGTTCGGAGATTAAGAAGAACCAAGCCTCATGAGCTTTTGGTCTAAAAAAACATGGAAAAGTAATAAAAGTTTAAACCCCCAAAGTGATTGTACAAAGTTAAGAAAGAAAAATCTGAAGTCGATCCTTCAAGATTGGTCCTGATGAAGAGTTGGTTTTATTGGTTAAGATTCCCACACTACTTGGTGTCGAATACTGCCAAGTGACTTTTGAAGATTTCCTCCTGTAAAAAAAAAAGGAACCAGGGGTTCCTTGTTGGTGGCTGCTGGAAACCCAACACGTTAGAGGCAGCTTCTCTGATTGCCTCTTAGCACTGTTGTCATTGATGGTAGCTCTACGGAAATTTCGGACTTCCATCATGTTGGAAGCGTTTCTAGCGTCGATCGCAATATGGTCACTCTGTTTAACGGTCGTCTGGAACCAGTAGTCTGAAATTTAGAAACCAAACGTTGAAGAATCGATCGTGAAAGGCCACCACGTCTATTGTAAAATGGACGCTATGCGAGCAGCGTTAGAGTTAACAAACACTAATTCTGGTAATAAAGTTTTATAATTTGAACGTGCTGTTCGGTTGTGTAACTTACCATAATGATTTGGTATAAATAACTGAATAAAATACAAAAGATTTAATAGATGTCACCATAACAAAATGGCTGCCAAGGGATGCCAAAATGTACCTTATTGAATAGCCCTATATTAAGATATTGAATGTTTTAAGTTTTTTAAATTTAGCGAAACTATGTCTGACAGACAAAATTTTAAACCATGCTGTTTAATAGCCAAGACTTTCAACATATTAAGCTTTAAATAAAATAAAAGTCGTAAAAAAATCTTCAAGAAGCTGCATGTTAATTTTAAATATTTCAATTTAAGTAGGATTCTCTTAAAACGTGAATTATAACCGTCACATTACATTTTATGTAAGGCAAATTTGCAAAGAACTATTATAAAAAGACTGAGAAAATGTAGTAAAAATAGCTTTTACCTATCTTTCGAAAACATTTTCTTCTCAAATCCAAATATAGTTTTCAATTTTAGTTTCCCACAGAGACCCACAACGTTTTTACCTACAGAGTGTACATGAACTTGTAATCGAAGACTTATTTTTTTCTCCTCGAATTGACGTCATTTCTTACATAATTTTTCTTTACCGTTCTTCCAATAAAAAAGATAATTCATTCTTTAAATAAATTTTTTCTTGTTCGCTTGCCTGCCTTCGCCAGCCACTTATCTAGAGCTAAATTCTTATACTATATAACCTTCAGCGCTTCGGCACAACTTCCTCTTTTGACATCATAACCCTTATCATACCCTCAAAACCTTAAGCTACAACCCATACAAATGTCAAGAAGCTATAGCTATATCAGTATATTGTATGTTCCATATTTTTATAGACTATACAAATACATATGTATACATGAGCAAGTAGAAAAGAAATCGCGAAATTATTTCCGATTACTCTTTGGTTGTTTGGCTTAGAGTGTCCTTTTTTATATTTCTCGCGCGAGAATACGAATATAAATGAGAATAACCGTTCGACCTTTTACTATGTCAACCGGAAATCCAACGAAAAAGAAAGAAAACAAAAAAATAACACACACAATCTACACAACCACAAGGACGAAAAGGAATACAAACAAATATGTACGCTAAGGTTTGGAAAATTACTTTCTAAAACATTGATGCGTGGGACTAAAAAGCAAATCCATGCTGCTTCTGTTTTTATAACAAGTGGGAAGTGAAACTTGTTTGATGGTTTTAAATGGCGGCAGGCGGTGGCGCATGGCGCGACGCGACGCTTGGTGGCGAAATATTGACCAGCAGAGGCGGTGGTTGGTGTGACGGAAGCATTATGGCGTACGATGTTAGTTAAAGAGCGCTAAAGGTTAATTTGGTGCCACAATAAGGGTAAATGACATGAGTTTTTGTTTTTTTGTTTTGTTCTTTCTCTAGTTAATAAAAAATACAGTCGTGGTGAAGTACACAGTGGTTCTTTATAGAGGCACCCACGGAAATTTAAGAGGGGGTAAAGGGCAGACTAAAAATAATTTGATTTTTTAATTTTTAAGGAAATCAAAACCAGGTGGGAGAAAACCATAGAATCCAAAAGAAAAAAAATGTGGTTTATTAATAAGCATTTTTAATTATAGAACTTCAAAAACCTTAAGTTGTTTTCAATCAATTGATTTTTTTTTTTCAAAATATTGGAAAATGATAAAAACTTATTTTCCTGTATTGTTAATCTTTTCTAAAAGCAGTATCATATTGAGTTATAGAAATGATTTTATGACCAAAAATGTTTGGACTTTTAAAATGACCATATCTCAAAAACGGTTCAACATGCAAAACAAAATTCAATTATGTAAACCGCTTACAAATCACTAAATTACTGCAGACCAAAAATATTAAAAAAAAAAGAGGCTGGGATGCGACCCACACTGATAACTTCCCATCCCGTCTGTCGATTTGTCTTACTTAAAAGTTTGTCTATATGTACTCGTATCAATTTTTACCAAATTTGCTTTTAGCTTAATAGATGTCCCAACTTTCTGTGGAAGTAACATCGCCTCGGACCACTACCTTGTTTTAACCAAGGTACCACTTCAGGTTTCCTGACTCAAGGCAAAACAGGGACATGCTGGGAAAAGATACAATGTCAAACGGCTACAATCGCAAAAGATCACCAAATCCTTTCCCAACTTTGTTAGAAATAACCTCTCTCGCCGTTCTCTGTCGCCAATACAATGTATAGAAAACCCAGTGACAACAGTGCCAAGAGGAAATCAAAGAAACTGCTTCTGACGTGTCGGTTTCATGAGGAACCAGGTAAAAACAGCCAAACAATATTTACTTAAAGTAGTGATGTACAGAAGAACGAGAGCTCCTCATGAGTTCTATGAGCAGAAAAGCTAGGAAAACACCGACTTCTCAGAAGAAAAATGAGAGAGCATCAGAAGCGTAATGTCGAAGATGTTGACATGTTCAAGCAGGATTGAAGTTTGAAGGTTTTATAAGTAGGTGAAACAAACTTCCTAAGGCTGCAAAAAAAACGAAAGTGGAAACATCATATGGGAGCTGCAGTCAATGCTGATCATATGGAAGGACCACCAGGCAAGATAGACGACGAAAGCCAACAAACTCGTCCTCCCAACTTAGACGATGTAAAGATTGCCATATCTAAGCTGAAGTCTAACAAAACCGCTGGAGTGGATTTCTTGAATGCCGAGCTCTTAATCAGTCTACTTAACATCGCTTACAAAATCTTCTTCCCATCTTCAACAACCTGATATGTCCTCATCAGTGTGGTTTTAGACCAGGAAAGTCCACAGTCGATAAAATATGCATATTACGGCATATACTGGAAAAATAAAACCCAAGAACATCAAATCGACACCGCCCATCTTTTCATCGATTTCAAAGCCGCATATCACAGCATCAACAGGTACGAGCTGTAAAGAGACATGTCTAGTTTAAGCATCCTTGCCAAACTCGTCCGATTTTTTTAACATCGTACGTGAAAGAATAGTGCAGAAATTATACGTCAACACTGGAGGCACTATCTTTCAAAAATCTATCTAATAACTAGCATATTCTTATGACATTGACATAATCGGAACGACTCAACGTGGTGTCAACAAGGCTTTTGTCAGTATTGAGGCAGAGGCGGCAAAAATAGGTTTAAAGGTTAATGAGTGCAAAACAAAGTACATGCTGTCGTCAAGAAATGACACACAACACTGACGTCTTGGTCAAAACGTCACCATCGACAAACTTAACTTTGAGGTAGTCAAGGACTTCGTCTACCTGTAAACGCAGAAAACAACACCAGCGCTGAGATTAAACGAAGAATAACTTTTGCTAACCGCTCTTTCTTTGGACTAAGAACCCAATTGAGTAGTAAAGTTCTCTCTCGAAGTACCAAGGTGTCGCTTCATAAGACCTTTATCATCCCCGTCCTTCTATACGGCGTAGAAGCATGGACTATGACAAAAGCGGATGAAAGCACCTTGGATCGGTTCGAGAGAAAAGTTCTTCGTGTGATCTACGGTACCGTATGCATCGAAGGGGAGTGAATTAGAAGATGGAACGACGACCTGTGCAGTGTACGGGCTGTACAGTGAAGTAGACTTAACGAGAAGGGTAAAAGTCCAACGACTAAGATGACTTAGTCACGTAGAGCGCATGGAAACCAATGCTCCGGCCCGGAAAGTTTTCGAATCCACACCCACAGGACAGCGCAGTAGAGGAAGACCGTGGATCAGGTGGTGCGCACAAGTGGAAATTGACCTCACCCAACTTGCAGCGCGAATCTGGAGAGGTCTAGCTAGGGACCGAGCTAGATGGAGAAGTTTGTTGGGTGAGGCCGTAGTTCACACAGGACTGTAGCACCACCTTAAGTAAGTAAGCAGGTAATTAATTAATATCTTAAGAGTTTTAAAAGTAAAAAGTTATTTAGATACGCTCTTCAATGCTGACCACAAAAAATAATAATCTTAAGGATGATAATATGGAATTTACGATAGCCAATCCAAAGTTTCGTTAAAACCTACTATATTAACCCTAAGGTTCTTTTATATTGTCTTATCTTTGTTTGTCTTATCAAGTATAATTCTTGTAAAAGAATTAATCTGTCTCTTAAACTTCTTGAACGTTAAATATCTTTTCATACGAAAAAAAAATTATTTCTTGCTCATTGCTAGCGTGCCACAGTAAAAGCCATTTGGCTCTTTCCGTATTAACTTTTTGAAGTCAAGGTGTTACTAAATGATCTGTAAGGCTTCGATGGCCCTTTATTTAAATATGGTCCCTAATTACCATTGAAATAAATCTTGCGAATATATCCAATTCTATCGACGGCGTCTTTCTCTTCCCAAGGGATTTTAGTGGTTTGTTTTGGTACTGCTTTCATAAGCGTACAAATGTTGGCAACGCGTGGACAACTACTGTTAAGACTTCTGTTCAAATATCGAAAACTGGATAAGTACCTACCCGATTCCTGAAAACTATTGCGTTTTCCAGTGGTTTTTAAAACGAATAATTTCGCATTTTTAGCGAATCACTCCATAGAACAGAAGTAAAACTGAAACCAAATTGGCATTTATCCATTGCTTACTAAAGGGTGTCCCAAAATTAACGCAAGATTTGAATTAAATATAAAACGCCGTTTTTAGTCTTTTGATAGTTATATTTTTATTGACTCATAAAGTACATAGGTTAGGACAAATGGCCTCCACCGCTTTCCATGCACATGCGCACTCCTTTGTTGAAATTTTCCATGACCATTCTGCATAAATGTGGCTGAATTTCGTTGATGCAGCGTTGAATCTCCTCCTTTAATGCACGGGTGGTTGTGGGCTCGTTGACATAGACTTGTGATTTCAAATAACCCTATAAAAAAGAAGTCTAAATCACACGATCTAGGAGGTCAATTTTGATCACCGAAATGAGAGAGTACACGATCTGGAAATGTCTCATGCAGTAATTGAATTGTTTCACGGGCTGTATGACATGTGGCACCGTTTTGTTGAAACCACATATTGGACACATCAATATCATCCAATTTTTTCAGAAAGAATTGTGTAATCATGCCGCGTTATCGAGCACCAGTAACAGTCACTTGACCAGCATCATTTTCAAAAAAATATGGCCCAATTATGCCTCCAGCCCAAAATCCACACCATACAGTCACACGTTGTGGATGCATTTGTTTTTCGACAATCACATGTGGGTTCTCCGAATCCTGAATGCGGCAATTTTGGTGATTGACAAAGCCATCAAGATGAAAATGTGCTTCATCGCTTAGGATGATTTTGCTCGAAAAATCAGGGTCCATTTGTTGATGTTCAATAATCCATTCAACGAACTCTCTTCTCTGTCCATGGTCATTAGGCTTCAATTGTTGTGTTAATTGAATTTTGTAAGCATGAAGACACAGATCTTTGGTGAGTATACGCTGTAGAGAGGTTCTTAAAATTTGCAATTCTTGAATTGAGGTTCCTGGATTGTCAGCAACACTCTCACGCACTGCTTCGACATTCACATTTGAACGGCTTGTTTTTGTACGACCAGTGTGTTTGGCGTCTCCAACGGATCCAGTCTCCATGAATTTTTCAATTAATCTCTTCACAGTTGACGAAGTTAAAACACTATTCCGACCATATTTTGTATGAAATTTTCGAACTGCAGCAGCCAAGCTTTCACTATTATTGAAATATTCTTTAAGACACGTTATTCTATCGTGTAACGCTCCATTTTTAATAACCTTATACTGTTAGCTGTCAAATTGCTTTGTTTTCAGGGTTGCCAACACTTCACTGCACAAATGGCGGCAAATTCAAATCTTGCGTTAATTTTGGGACACCCTTTACTATAAATAATTAAAAAAATAAGATAACCATTTTATATCAAATGAATGTTTTGTTTTTGTAATGGGTGCGATTTGTCAAATTGAAGTTTTTTACATTTCTCGACGTTTCAAAGTCACTAGCGTCCAAATAAATTTTTTTTAGAAAGATGTCTGTGCGTGCGTTTGTACGTACGTTCGTACGTCCGTACGTTCGCGTCCATAGCTCAAAAACCAGAAGAGATATCGATTTAAAATAAATTTTATTATACAGATAATAAGGCAGAAAGATTCAGAAAGGGCTCTCAAGAAAATTGCGTGGGTGGTTTTTTTACCATAGCAGTTTGAAAATTTTTGTTAACCCTAAATATCTTACGAACCAAAAACGTAAGAGACTTGAATTAAATTTTATATAATATATTGTAACGTGATATCAAAAAAGTTTATATTTTGAAAAAATCCATTTAACGGTTTTTTTATAAATCAAAAAAAACTTAAAAACCAATATTTTACGACTAAAATATGATTTAATATCCAAAACAATTTTCTGCGACGAAGAATAGTGTTTTTGGCATCTGATAAAATTTTGAGAAAATTCGAATTGACAGTTTTTTTTTATAAAAAATAAAAATCTAAAAATAACATTACCCAAAGTTGGTAAAAATTGATTATCGACTTAAATACCTTTTCAAAAGTTGTAGATATTCGCTTTAAACTACTTTTATCTTTCAAAAAATATTGTTGTTAAAATTTAGTAAAATTTTGAAGAAAATCGAATTGATAGTTTTTTTACAAAAAATAAAACTCTACAAAAAAACAATACTTAAACTTGGACTCAAATAGCTTTTCAAAAATTTAAAATATTGGTTTCAAACTTATTTTATTTCACAGAAAATATTGTTTTCAATATTCAGTAATTTTTATATAAAAATCCAACAGCCCGTTTTTTCATAAAAAATAAAATCTACAAAAAATAGTATGCAACTTTGGTAAAAATTGGTACGAGTACATATAGACAAACTCGACAGAGCGGATGGGAAGTTATCAGTGTGGGTCGCATCCCAGCCTCTTTTTTATAAACAATTTTGACAGGATGTTTAAAAACGGTTTTTCTTCTAAGATCAAATTTGTTTACCTTTTTCCAAGATATTTGAGTCGAAAATCATTTTTTTTAATTTTTTGTAAAAAAAAAAACTGTCAATTTCTTGTTCATAAAAATGAACCAAATGTCAAATATTCGAGTACTTAATTTGTTCGTGAGATATTTTCAACCACCTAATTTTTTTAAAAGTTTTTCTGCATCTCTGCTTTATCTATCTTTATTATACAATTTATTAAAGTCAATATCTCTACTAATTTTTTAGATATAAACGACGAAAAAGCTTCCCGAACGTACGAAAGTGCGATTGTACTTACTCACGCTCACACACACATCTCTTGAAATTCTTGATTTAGATTCTTTAGACCTTAAAAATATAACAAAAGTAGTGCTTTGATTTTCGTTACACAGTTTACAACTTGAAACGCTGTATGTCATTCTAGGTTCATAAATGTTCAGCATTGCTTTCAAACATTTAAAAGATCAGTTGATTCAACAATTTACATTTTTAATTATTTCAGTTTTGTAATTTTACAAATCATTGATCTTCGAGTTTTAAATTTCGCTTTAGCTTTCTTTGTAGTTTTTAAAATTTAAAAATATTATATCAGACTTCTAGAACTTCCTACCTTAGAATTTATAAATTTCGTTACTGTACCGATTACAAAATATGCAGCTTCAAAAGGTTTAAAGTTTCATTGTCGCAGTGTTGTAATTTTTAAATTAAGGAAAATAAGGGGCAATATCCCTGCACAATGCATGTTTCTATTTTTATATGGCCCCCAACCACTGTATTTTGTCACAAAAGAGTTAACTCACTAAAAACCCCTTTCGAAAGTGCACGCTAACGATAAAAATAAATAATTAAAACAAAATTCTTCAAAAACTAAAAATATAAGCGAAAAACACATAAATCTTAACCCATTAAAAAAAATCCCAACACAAAAAAAACCAAAACCTCATCTTCTTCCCCCTTTTCTTAAGATATTTTTCCCATGAAAATGTGTGTGTGTAAAACTTAAATTTCCAAGTAAAAGTAAATCAAATTAATCAAATCAATAATTTAAACAGCGAAAATTAACTGCTTCCCGTTTATGTTTTTCTCTCTTCTTCATCTGCATCCTTTATTTTCACGTATACGAGGGAGGGAGGTGGCAGAACTCAGAGTATATGTATGTATTTGTGTGTGTTTGCGACTATTCTTTAGCAGCTATAAGGCATTTGTGTGCTAAGCGCGAAATATCACGTAAATAAGTTCCCTTTAATAAAGTACATATATATGTATAAAAAGGACGATTTATTCTAGACTTTCACTCCGTTAACTAATGAACATAGCAAAGGCCAGTGTTGCCGCTGAAGAATTTTCAAAAAAAAAGTGTCAAAGGAAATTGCGAACAATAAGTCTTTGTAAATCTTATAAAATCAGTAAATCATCGTATTAGTTAAGAGAAATATATTAAGGCGATGAAAAGCGGTTCTTAGGGCCACTAATTTTAATCGTAGTTTACCTGGAGTAACCTGCTAATAGATTGACCTTAACTTAATTTAGGCTCAAATCAGTTTAGAATTAAATGTTTAAATTCATTTTCCAGTTTCATCAAATTTGTTAAAAAAAAGGGATTTCAACTTAAAATAAGCCAGCTTCAATTTCGCATCCCTTAAGTCTTCAAACGACAACCCTGGCACAAGCAACTGATATACTCAGTAAACTCTGTTTACTTGATATTCGGATGAACTTAAAGTGGATTGTGGGTGGTAGGGGATATTTTGAAAAATTCATCATCTTTACAGCCTTATTGTAGAACGTCACATAGCACAGAAGCCCATCTTCTATACAAGTATATACCATAAACTCCGTCGTCTTCTTTATAATAATAATTATTATTATTATTATTACGATTACTATTACAAGAGGAAATAATTAATGTGAAGTTTGTTGTTATTGCCCGGATGAGATGAAGAGTAAAAGCAAAGGACAACGGTGGCGGTAACTCAAAGTCATAGGCGGCAAAAGGGTTATAAGAAATAGCTAGCGCTTTTCGCCCCATCCCCCAAAAGCAAAGGGTGTATAATAACGTTGCTTACAAGGGAAATATGGTTAAATAGATAAATGACAGCCGAAAGACTTGGGTTCCTTTAGATGGTGGCAATGGCAATAGCTTTTGAATATATGTATATTCTATAGTTGTTAGAAGTTGCGTGTCGTATTATAGGAAAGGGCAAAACTAGGTGACACCGCATCAGAGAGGGGAATTTATATAATTAATTCAACGTTGTGGCATTTGCGTGTACATTTTGATACTTAAAACAAAACACAAAGTAAAATAGAGAAACAAAAAAATAACCTACAAAAGGAGTTAAGGTTGCATCTATATGTAGGTATATAGTCAAAGTGGGTGTAAGGACTTGGTGAACTTTGATTATACTCTTCTAGGGTATAGTAAAATATATAGAAAAGTGGTAGAATTGGGAAATGAAGTTTCCATCAGCTTTAGGATAAATGATTTCGAGCAATGGCTTTGATGGTGCTAAATTTTTAATTCCTTTGAGATTATAATTTTGTTGTGTAAACAGGCCTTAAAGTAGGTAAGCATGTGCGGCACTTCCTGTGTGGAAATGCCCCGAGATATATTTTCAGTATTGTCGTTTGTGCGATATTACATTAATAAATATTTAATATTTGTCTTTTTGTTAAGCAGATAATAATCATTTTCGGTGAATTTGTGAGGAAGGGAATTTTAATGGAATCCATAGACCAGCATCATTTTTCTCCTATTGCTGGAGAAGAGGTTGGGAATGTGCGCTTATGTAATGACACTTGCTTACTGAACTATTGTAGTGTTTTCGATAAAACATTCTTTTTAAGAATTAAAGAAAATTGACATAAAACTTAAATTTGGTAGTTTTGAACGAGGTTTTAGTAGGTTTGACACCCACAGGTTGATTTGGCTCTAAAAATGTTGAAAAATGAAGCACATCCAAATATTGGCCCAGGAAAGAAACAAAGTGTCGTCGATATAACTTAAATACTAAAAATTTCTGTTAACGTTTTGACATTCTTATATGGGTTTCTGTTTTGGCACTATAACGGAAATCAAAATCAGCAAATATTTGCATGCAATGACGCCCGAAAATAATTTTAAGCGTTTTGACATTAACCTTGTTTAAAAATTCGGTTAAATTTTTAGCCAAAATGTTATTTTTCAATATCAGTCTTATGGTTCTGCATTTTGACTCCTTATTAATCTACAAACAAATTTTCCGAACCCTATTTATAAAAAAACTTTTCTCTTTACATTTTTGCTCCTTTACTTTTGCAAATTACATTTCACCCAACTCAAATTTGCAAAGTGCAGTTATTATACAAAGTATTTGTTCTTTTTGTTTACTAACAATAAACTTTTCAAATAATGTTTAGAATTATGAAAACCTTTCCAGTAATATGCAAAGAGAATTTTGATTTGCAAATAAGAGTTTTTTGTTTAAACTTACGAAAGCTAATAAAAAAAGAGGCTGGGATGCGACCCACACTGATAACTTCCCACCCCGTATGTCGATTTCTCTTGCTTAAAAGTTTGTAGATTTGTGTGTTTTGTTAAAAAAAATTGTCAGTTGAATTGTTCTCAAAACTTAAAAACAACCCACAATATTTCGCATATCGCCGGTTAACTATAAATACTTCCTATGTCGCATTTTGCAAATTTTACAGG